>NC_081570.1:48958553-49058005 GCF_022355385.1 Mustela nigripes | reverse complement strand
TCACTTATGGTTTGTCTCCCTCCCAATCCCATCTTGTTTCATTTATTCTTCTACCCACTTAAGCCTCCATGTTGCATCACCACTTCCTCTTACAAAAAAGAACATGAATCTGTTGAAAGTGATATGATTTATACCCCCCAAAGGGAGTTTAGGTTGGAAGCAAGAAAGTGCCAGAGTCATGTTTTCAGGTTGATGGGCAAGGCTAGAGCATAAAAGAGAAGAAGAGAAAAGGTCAGTAATAATGGAAGTGAAGAAAAAGAGCAAGGGATGCTTGAATAAAGTAAATTTAATAAAAGGAATATATTTTTAGCTGTTTGCTTAGGTTATTTTCAATTTATTATAGATCCACACCAGGTCAATTGTCACATATTCTCTGTAGCATTTGTCTGGAAAAGCATCGCATCCTGTCTCATAGAATTGCCCCAGACAAAGGCTTAGATCACTGGCTTTGGAGTCATGTATCTACGTTCAAATCCTGGATCCCTAAATTTTTCTAGGGTCACAATTTTTATTATATCAGAGCACATTATTTGGTATTTATTCAAAATATTTCTTAGTTATTTTGTGGACATTAGATTTTACAAGGCACCTTTACATCCTTAGTCTTATGTATCCTAAACTACTCCTGTAAGACAGAAAGGGGGGGGGTAGTAATGTCATTGGTCCCATATGAGAAATGTGAACATGGGGGTTCATAGAATTGCTTTGGGTCACATAGCTAGTAAGGAACAGAGTTGAGACTAGGAATCCATATCACCTAATTCTTAGACTACTTCTCCCCACAGGTGACACTTCACCAAAAAACTGGATTAAAGGGGGTGGATATGTCTGCTTATCCAGTAAAATGAAGATGATACAAAGGATTTAAGGTTATGCGAAATAGTGAAAATAATTTTTGTGTGGAAAATGGATCATCACTTTTTTTAGAAGAAAAAAAATCTATCTGTATACCATTTTCCAGAGAACTGCATTGTGGAATCAGCAATCAGAAAGCAAGCTCCATTATAGATACTGTGACTCACTGCACTTGGAAAGAATTAAACTCATAGTAATAAAATGGTCCTATGATAATAGTGAACTATCTGCAAAAGGCATTGAACTGAATGTATCTCCCTAAAATTTGTAGGTTAAAGCCCTAACCCTCAATGTGATGGTAATAAAAAGTGGAACCTTTGGGAGCCAGGTAAGTTTAGATAAATTAAGGAGGGTGGCACTCCTGTGGTGGGAATAATGCTCTTATAAGAAGCAGAAGAGACACCAGAGCTTCCTTTGTCTACATTATGAAGATAGAGGGAGAAGGCAGTCATCTGCAAGTCAGGAATACAGCCTTCACCAAGAATTGAATCTGTCACAATCTTGATCTTGAACTTCCCAGGCTCTAGAATTTTGAGAAATAGATTTCTGCTTTTTAAGCCACTTGGCCTACTGTATTCTATTAGAGCAACCTGATCTAAGACAGGAATCTTGTAGAATATAAAACCCCTTCAGATTGCTATGGAAGAAAATTTTATCAGAGAAGCAAATTTACAAAAATAATTAGAAAGTCTACAGTGAAAAATGTATTGAATTTAAGAGTTTAATGGGTTGGAGCACCTGGGTGGCTCAGTGGGTTAAGGCCTCTGCCTTTGGCTCGGGTCATGGTCTCAGGGTCCTGGGATCCAGCCCCGCATCGGGCTCTCTGCTCGGTAGGGAGCCTGCTTCCTCTTCCCTCTCTGCCTGCCTCTCTGCCTACTTGTAATCTGTCAGATAAATAAATGAAATCTTTAAAAAAAAAAAAGAGGTTAATGGGTTTTACAACATATTTGACACAAAGAAAAGAGAATACTTAACTAGAAAAAAGTTACTAGAAAAGATGAAAAACAGAAAGAAAAAAGTTTAGAAAATGTACAAAAGAGCATAAAGAAGTATGGAAATGAAGGAAAGTTCTCACGTATGCATAGACACCTAGTAGGAGAGGGGAATAAGCTAAAGGAAAAGAATTATGGGCAAGAATTGTTTAAAACTTACAAGACACCAAGCCACAAAAATTGAAGGAAACTATAAATCTCCAGAAGTGTTAATACAGGCAATTTTTGTAAATGTTTCATACATACTTTATAACACACTACTGAAAATTCAAAGAAAAAATCTTTTTTTTTTTAAAGATTTTATTTATTTATTTGACAGATATCACAAGCAGGCAGAGAGAGAGGAGGAAGCAGGCTTACCGCTGAGAAGAGAGCCCGATGCAGGGCTCGATCCCAGCACCCTGGGATCATGACCTGAGCCAAAGACAGAGGCTTTAACCCACTGGGCCACCCAGGTGCCCCCAAAGAAAATATCTTAACAACCAAAAAAACAAAAAAAAACCCAAAAAACATATTACTCTCAAAGGAATAGTAAGATCGATGGCTAATTTAAAAAAATTATTAAGATATAATTGAAGTATACTATATTGCTCATATTTAAAATATACAATTAGATCAGTTTCAACATACATTTATACAAATGAAAAAATCACCACAATAAAGATTCTAAGATTGCTGTCACTCCTACAAGTCCTTTTTGTGCTTTGTAATCCAATTATCTCTCTACCCCCATCCCCAGACAACAACTGATTTGCTTTCTGTCACTACAAACTAGTTTAGAGACTTCACAATTTTTTATATGGATGGAACAATGTAGTCGTTTTTTGCCTGCCCTTTTTTTTTTTTTTTTTTTTTTTTTTACTCAGCATAGGAATTTTGATAGTCATTGACGCTGTTGCTGGTGTAAATAGTTAATTGCTTTTAGTTGATGAGTAGTGCTTCACTGCATGAATATGTCACTGCTTGTTAATCTGGTCACCTGTGATGGACACCTGGACTACTTTTAGCTTTTTTTTTTATTACAAATAAAGCTGCTATGAACATTTGCATGAAAGTCTTTGTGTGCGCATATGTTTTAAATTCTCTTGGGTAAATACTTACCAGGAAAATGGCTGTCTTCTGTGGTAGGTATATGTATAAAGTTTTAAGAAATGATAAAACTCTTTTCTAAAGTTGTATCATTTTCTGTTCCCAAAAAGAATGAAACAGAATTCTACCTATTAACAACAGCACCAACTCTTGATCAGGTTTTGGTTTGGATATCCTAGACATTTAATGATGTGGAGAATGTTCTTAAATGCCTACTGACAATTAATGTATCTTTGTTCATAAAGTGCCTGTTTAAATCACTGTCCATTTTCTTTCTTTTCTTTTTCTTCTTTAAAGATTTTATTTATTTATTTGCCAGAGAGAGAGCGTGAGTGAGCACAGGCAGGCAGAGTGGCAGCAGAGGCAGAGGGAGAAGCAGTTTCCCCGCCAAGTAAGGAGCCCCATGTGGGACTCCACCCAGGATGCTGGGATCATGACCTGAGCTGAAGGCAGCCTCTTAACCAACTGAGCCACCCAGGTGTCCCGAAATCACTGTACATTTTCCTAAAGGGTTGTTTGTCTCATTATGATTAGTAAAAATTCATTAAATATTCTTGGTAGAAGTCCTTTGATACATGTGTTCCAAATATCTTATCACAGTTTGTGACTCGCCTTTTGGTTTTCTTAATAAGTTATTTTAAAGAGCAAAACTCTTAAATTTTAATGAAGACTGATTTATCATTTCTTACTTTTTTGGCTTATGTTGTTTTATATTCTAAGAAAACTTTGCCTTGCCCCAAGGCTGCAGAGATTTTTCTCTTATACTTTAGAAGTTTCACAGTCTTAGTTTTACATTTAATTCTATGGTCTGTTTTGAGTATGTTTTATATATGGAGTAAGAGTTAATGTTTCTTTCTTTTTTATTCCCTCAAATTTTTATTTAAATTCCAGTTAGTTAACAGGCAATGTAATATTAGTTTGGGGTGTATAATTTAGTGATTCATCACTCACATACAATACCCAGGGCTCATCACAGCAAGCACCCTCTTTAATAAACATTACCCATTTAACCCATTCTCCTACTCACCTCCTCTCCAGTAAACCTCAGTTTGTTCTCTATAGTTAAGAGTCAGTATTCTGGTCTGTCTCTTTCTTTCTTTTTTTTATTTCCCTATGTTAATCTGCTTTGTTTCTTAAATGCCACATATAAGTAAATCATATGGTACTTGTCTTTCTCTGATTGACTTATTTTGCTTAGTATTAGACCCTCTAGTTCCATCCATGTTGTTGCAAATGGCAACATTTCATTCTTTTTTGTGGCTGAGTAATAGTCCATTGTACATATGTATTTCCCACATCTCCTTCATCCATTCATCAGTTGATGGGCATTTGGGTTCTTTCTGTAATTTGGCTATTGTTGATAATGTTATTGGTATTTACTCCTTTATGGGTAGCTAGTTGATTTAGCACCATTTGCTGAAATGACTTTCCTTTTCTTATTGAATTGCCTTGATATCTTTGCCAGAATTCTATTGACCATATATGTGTAGATATATGTCTGTATTCATTATTCTGTTACCCTGATATATGTGCCAATCTTTTAGCCAATACCAAACTCTTGAATACTGAGGCTTTGGAGTAGTCTTGAAATCAGACAGTTCAAGTTTCCAATTCTGTTCTTCATTTTCAAAGTTGCTTTGGCTATTCTAGCTCCTTTGGAGTTCTGCATCAATATTAGGAGGAGCTTGCTAATTTCTACAAAATGAGTCTGTTGGAATTTTGATTAGAATTGTGCTGAGTCAGACCTGTACCCCTGGGGATAAAAATATATGTTTATAAAAAATAAAAAATTAAAAAAAAAAGAATTGTGCTGAGTATCCTGATAAGTTTGGTGAAAATTAGCTAATGGAAGCTAGGTTATAGGGAGCCATCTATATAGTGTTAAGAGAAAATAACTGCCAATGTAGAATTATAGTCACATGAAAATATCCTTCTAAAATGGAAATGAGCATATTTTCAAATAAACCTGTTGAAATTATTCATGCCCAAGTTTGGAGTTAAAAGTATGGAAGAAGATGTATCATGAAAATATTTAGCATAAGAATGATAAATATACTAATATCAGACAAAGTAGGTTACAAGGCAAAGAGTATTGATAGAGCTAATCAGAGTTTTTTGTAACTGTATAAAGGGGTGAGGCAAATCCACCAATAAGATGTCACAAGTCTAAATTTGTACATAACTGATAACATATCCTAGAAAGAATATGGACCAGAAACTGACAAGATAAAAGAAGTAGTCAGATCTACAATTACAGTGGGAAATTTAATTTTAATTTTAATGTTTTATTTTATTGTTAAGTTTTAGATTTTAATTTCATTATTGTTAACATGCAATGTTATCTTAGTTTCATCTGTACAATATAGTGATTCAGCAATTCCATCTATACCAATCTCTCTATGGGATAGGAAGATGCTTTTAGTGGACAGGGCTCCCAAGTCCACCCTGGAGCCCAGAGGTGACCTTATACTTATACTTCATGATATTAGTTGTTTGATTGTGTTTCCCACTGCACTGACAGCTTTGCAAGAACTTACTGAAAATGCCCTTTAATACCCATTACCTCCCACTTGTAGTGGGAACTTTAAAATAAACCCTTCTTATTAAATTACAGAAGATGCAGACAAAAGCAGGAGATATAGAGAATAAATTATAAAATATGGTTATCACTGTTACCTAAATGACTTATATAATACACTGAGTAGATTTCATGCCTCCAGCAAGGAATACTCCCCATGGCTCCAGCCAGGAGGCCCCACCACAGTCAGCCAGCCAGTATTGGCAATAGAAACTTACCTGATTGTAGTATGTTATCTCTCATCATCTCTCCCAGTGGCTGACTGGAGCTGATACTCTGGTATCTGTGTTCTGTGCAGAGTCAAAACACATTCCCTTAAGACTTTATGAGAATTTGAGGATGAATATCAGTGACCTCTGTGACCCCACATAACGGCAATGGGCAATAGAAAGTATTAATGCCAGGTCTCATGTTTCAGTTGGATCAAGAGTGTTAATTAAGGCTGCATAATGCAAAGAACATGGGCTTGGGAATCAGACATACTTGGTTCAAGTTCCAGAACCACCACACCCTGCCCTCACTATCAACTGTGTAATGTTTCTGAGGCTTTGTTTCTTCATCATGAAATATGGATAATAATAGCTGGAATGATTACCTGTGGAAGGACAGGCTGGTCAGAAGGGGCTGGGCTCTAGAATGTGCTAAACCAGCTTCGTAACGACACCTGGTGAGATTAAGATACACATGATACTTTTGCTGACCCTAAATGCACAGAAATCAGCAATCTGACAGTTTCAGCCAACTCATTGCAGGTCTAGCTGAACTAGTAAGTTAGAATACCTTTGTGTAGTTACTTAAATGTTTTCAGAACATGAAAAGAATGGACGAGGAAAATTCTAGGCCAGATACTGAAGTTTTCAAATCAAGAAGCATTCTCTGGAGGTCAGCAGACAGCAAGAAGATGAGATCTGGATGATATAGTTGGGTTGATATGGACATTCACTCTTTTTTTTTTTTAATATTTTATTTATTTGACACGCAGAAAGAAATCACAAGTAGGCAGAGAGGCAGGCAGAGAGAGGGGAGAAAGCAGGTTCCCTGCGGAGCAGAGAGCCCAACGTGGGGCTTCATCCCAGGACCCTGGGATCATGACCTGAGCTGAAGGCAGAGGTTTTAACCCACTGAGCCACCCAGGTGCCCCGGACATTCACTCTTTTTTAACAAGCAATGATCTCTTGTACTTTTTGCCTTTGCACGTTCTAGTCACTCTGCTGAGACTGCTTTTTCCTTCTCTACTTGATTTACTCCTTTTTTCTTTAAGATTTTATTTATTTATTTGACAGACAGAGATCACAAGTAGGCAAAGAGGCAGGCAGAGAGAGAGAGAAGAGAAAGCTGGCTCCCCGCTGAGCACAGAGCCGGATGTGGGGCTCCATCCCAGGACTCTGGGATCCTGTCCTGAGCCGAAGGCAGAGGCTTTAACCCACTGAGCCACCCAGGCGCCCCTACTCTTTCTAATTCTTCATGGCTACCAGGTGAGTAATGTGTAAGCATTACATATCCTCTCCTTAGTGCGCTTGTTGGGATTCTTGGTTACAAGTAATAGAAATCTAAGCCAAATAGGCTTAAACAAAACAGAGCTTTTCATGACACGTGATACAGGGAGGGTTCTGTCAGGGATCTGTCCTTCAGGGTTCATGGTTCTGCCTCTTTTTCTGTCGGCTTCAGTCTCACGTTAGCCCTGCCACCAGTAGCTGCCAGCTTACATACGGCCATTTCAGCAAGCCTACTGGGAAAAGAGCTCTGCTGATTAATTTCTGCAGAAGTTCCAGGGCCAGTTTTAATCATGTGTACATGACTGTGCCAATCTCTCTATGGGATAGGAAGACGCTCTTACTGGACAGGACTGGGTCCCAAGTCCACCCTGGAGCCCAGAGGTAACTTTATACTTCATGATTTGTTTGTTTGGCTGTGTTTCCCCCTGCACTGACAGCTTGGCAAGGGCTTACCAAATTTACAAATCCCACAGGAATGTGTGGAATTGGCAGAGAGCTGTGGTTAGGTGGGTAGAGGAAAGTGATGCAGTGGTTAGGGGAATAGACTTGAGTCTGATTGCCTAGCTCAGAATTCAGGATCTGCCACTTACTGCTTCTGTCAGCTTGTGGTAAACACTTAGTGTTTCTGCACTTATTTCTTCTTTTCTAGAATAGGAATAATAATAGAAAACAATAATGCCTACCTCATAGATATATGTAGTTGTATTAAATGAATTAACACATACAGCGTGCGTAGGATGGTGCCTTGTATTTTTTATCATATATATAATTTTAATACTTTTCTTCATATATTTAACATATAATTTTCATCACATATTCTTGGAATGTAGCATAGTTCCTAGCACATGGTGTGCATTTACATGTTTTTAGTGAGTGAACATTATCTGCTCTTCCTAATGATTCTATGAATTTAGTGTTATGATTCCCATTTTACAGATAAAAAAAAGTGAGACAGCAGTTAAAATAACTTGTTCAAGACTGTACAGCTACTGGTTATGTAGGACAGGATTGAATTAGGTCTGTCTGACTGCAGAACCTGGGCTCATAGAAACCCCATTAATTGCTTTAAAAACTTAGCTTCATTACTGTCTCTTCTGGGAGAATTTCCTTAGTGCTAACATCTGCTGTGGTGAGAGAGGTTCCCTTCTTTTTATTTTCCCTGTTTGCCTGTTTGCATACCTGAGGGTCAGGTGGGCGTCTTGCTCATCTTTGACTCTCCAGCTTCAGTCATGTTGTTAGTTAATCAAACTAATTGATAAATTAATGAATGTTAAAGAGTGATGTGGAAAGATTCTGGGAGTACAAAGAATAAACTAACCCCTCCTTTTACATGAGAAAGATAGCTTATGGGAGGTTTTTCTTTTTAGGAAGGGAGCTATGAAGGAAGTTTTACATACATTTGCTCACAACAGAGAAGGCCGTGCAGGCTCCATGTAGCAGAACTAACAGAGGATTTGGCTGACGAAGAGCTTAGAGTCTTCCTTGTGAACAAGGAGGCTGAGGCTCAGAGAGTAGAAGGGACTTGCCCATAGTCTCACAGTCTGGGAAGGTACAAAATGAGACCCAGTCTTCTGAGCCTGCATTACAGATTGTTTCCACTAGCTCATGTGATGAACAATTTGGGAGACTAGAATAGCCCAGGGGAGAAAAGAAGCCACTAATGCTATGGAAAGGGTTTGAAAATGAAAATACATTAAACATTTAGGAAATGAAGAAAAATGCATGAAAAACTACAGCAGGAAAAGAGAGAAAAATTTATTAACTTAATAATATATATCGGGCCAACATAGTGCTGGGTCTGGCTTTGGAGCAGAAAAGGAATTCTCAACTGCTTTTGAGTAGAATCGATTACTTTGCTACTCTGAAACAAACACAGGCAGATAACAAATCATTGGACTGTCCAAGAACACTGCAGATCTCAAGACTCCCCTACCATTTCTTTTGGAGTACAGGCTCAGTGCTTACTAAGTGTAGACTCTGGCCTTGGGTCAGAAAGAACACAGGCTCTGGGTCACCCACCTTGATTTTACCACTATCTAGGTCTATGGCACTGGGCAATCCACATAAATCTGCATTTTCTCACTTATAAAATAGAGTTGTTAATTTGTTTGTTTATTATGTTATGCTAGTCATCAGTAGGTTTTGATGTAGTGTTCCATGATTAATTGTGGAGCTGTTAATTTTTAAATAAGGGGCTGGTAAGGATTAGATGAGAAAAACAATATAAAAGTGAAAGTCCTAGACCAGGGTAAGCATTCGGCAAATGACTATGTTCATTATGATTCATAGTCAGAAGGTGAACCCACTTAATGTGTAGCAAACCAGCAAATGAGACAAAAGAAAATTGGCTTCATTCAATACTTTCTATAATTTTTCTTCTTTCTCCTCTAAAGGTTCTATGCTGTAGGATGAAGAAAAGGGGTGTATGGTGACCCCATTTAGGAAATTTTATTTTCTGTCTGATGGAAAAAACTTTCCTTCAAGGTCAGAGTGAGATCAAGAGTTTGCAGAGGGAATTGGGATCATTTTGGTTATAAGTTTAAAAAACTAAAATGCTACTGTCTATTAATTTGTTTCTCCTCTGATTTTCTAAAATACCAAAAATGGCACATTAGAAGCAGTAGGTATACCTAAAGCTACAGATGAGAACAGAAGAAAGACCATGAAATACAACAGCAGAAAAATAAGAGCACAGCATTCAGGGCCACTTTGTATGGGTGCAATAGCCAAATATATTTAATTAGCTCCTTATGGGACAGCATAATTGTTAATATTTACATAAGTTTTCTTAAATCATCAATTTAAGAAGACATCTGCCTATCTTCATGTCTTCATGCTGAAAGGATAAGAGGTAAGTATTTAATGAAAAAGAAAAAAAAAGGGAGAATGAGTTCCTTGTCTATGAGAAGTAACATGGCACACCACGTAGATGTTGGTGCACAGAGACCCGGGTTTCTACTTTTATGGGAACCACCATCCTCTTTTTGCTTCAGTCTCCTCTTGGAAAATAATGAGAAACTTAGGATCAGAAATTAAAAGACTTAAGGCTTTTTCTTTGGAATTCTTCTGTTTGCAAATGATAGAAACCCAAACCAAATAAGTTTAAGTAAAAAAAAAAAAAAAAAGCATATAATTATTAAATAATTAATATAGTCACTGGAACAACTCCTAGAACTAAATTACAGAAATCATACAAAGGCTCCAGAGAACTAGAAACAGTGGCTTGAATATCACTAGACTCTCTGGTCTTACATTACTGTTTTTCTCTGCAAGTCTGTCTATGTTCTCTTTCTCCTCCCTTTTTTTTTTCTTTTTGCAATGGTTTCCTCTAATCTTCTGGTGCTCCTGCTGGGAAACAGGGGCAGGATCAGGGTAAGGTACTTGGGCCCCAAACTGACCAAGGTGCTCACTCTCAGAGCCCTGTGAAATCTGACTCTAAATGCTGTGCTTCCTGTGCCTTGCTTGCCTCTCCTTGGTCCCTGTTTTGTTGAAAAATATGGCTGTTGAGAGCAACCAAATTTTTAAAAAATCTATTTCTGTCACTTTCTTCTCTTATTCCCGAGCCAAACTTTTTAAAGCAGGTAAATCTTGAATTGGTTTGAGTAAGTATGCATCATCGGTCAACTAACTGTGGCCAAGGGTTGAGCATAGTTTACACAGTGGGAACCATGGTACACATTTGAATGAGATTGGGACAAGACAAGAGGAAAGTTTCTAAGAAAGTTTCTAAGTTTCTAAGAAAGTTTCTAAGAAAGAAGTAGGCAAAGCAGTTTTTGATGGTACCCCCAAATACTGGATCATTGCCCGTTGTTGGTGCCATAGTGGGATGAATGGGGAGTCCCCAAAAGATATGACCTCATCCATCCTAACCACTAGAATCTATGAATGTGACCTTATTTGAAAAATAAGTGCTTTTGCAGGTGTAATTGAGGATCTTAGGTGGGTCCTAAATCTAGGTGGGTCTTAAATACAATGACAACTGTCCTTACAAGAGATACATAGAGAAGAGACAGAGAGGGGAGAAGGCCATGTAAGGATGGAGACAGAGATTGGAGTGATGCAGCCACAAGCCAAGGAATGCCTGGAAGCTGAAGAAAGGAAGGATCAGATTCTCCCCTGAAGCCTTGGGAGGGAGTGTGACCCAGCAAATATCTTGGTTTTTTGACTTTTGGCTTTTAAAACTATGAAAGAACCAATTTCTGCATTTGAAGCTGCCAGATCTGTTGTAACATATTATGGCAGACCTAGGAAACCAATACAGGTGTAAAATAAGAAATCACAAACAACTCACAAGACTTCTGTGGCCCTCAGGGGAAGACATGTAACATAGTGTTTAAGAGCATGAGCTCTGGAGCTAGGCAGTGGGGGTTTGGATACTGGCTCTGCCATTTAATAGATATCATCTTGGACAATTATTTAACCTCTTCTGGGGTTCAATTCTGCATTCCTAAAATTAGAATAATAATATTTGTTAATTCATGCAGAGTTTAGAACAGTGATTAGCATATACTATATACTGACGATGAGTCATGGTTATTCATGTATGAATTTGAGGTAATAATAATATTTCCTTTGACCATACCATTTTGTTGTTTGGATAATTCACTAGGAATAAGTGTGAATTTCATTCACGTCAAATGACCTATGTGTATGAGGAAACTGGGTGGGAAGTGCAGGGGGAAATAAAGTAAGTATCTGGCCCTGAGGAGTGTATGATCCTGTTACAGACTGCACTGTGTTCCCTCCTAATTCCCATAGTGAAACGTTAACCCCTAGTGTGACCGTATTTAAAGAGACACCTTTAAGGAGGTACTT
The DNA here is from genome assembly GCF_022355385.1 of Mustela nigripes. Lineage (NCBI taxonomy): Eukaryota > Metazoa > Chordata > Mammalia > Carnivora > Mustelidae > Mustela > Mustela nigripes. The sequence continues at coordinate 49,046,180 of NC_081570.1, read as the reverse complement.
ACGGTTAAATGAGAACTTAAGTGCAGAACCCTAATCTGATAAGGCTGGTGTTGTTATAAGAAGAGACACCAGAGACTTCTCTCTCTCTTTATCTCTCTCTCTCTCTGCATGTGCACAAGAGAAAAGGCCACCTGAGGACACAGTGAGCTGTTGTCTCTACGATGGGAAAGAGAGTTCTCACCAGAAACCAATCCTACTACCACCTAGATCTTGAACTTCCGGAACTCTGAGAAATAAATTTCTGTTGTTTATGTAACCAAATGTGTGGTATTTTGTTATGACAGCTCTGGAAGACTAATATAAGCCCATTAATGGAAACTAGAAAACAATCCATATTTAAGTGATTGTATTCTACTATCAATACTAGCAGCTAATTCTTGCAACCAATATACTTTCTGTGGAATGAAAGGATGCCTCTAAGATACAAACCTTTCTTCGTTTTACACTCTGACTCTAAAAACTTGGTGCAAATACACAGTGGAATTCTGAAAATTCGACAGCTCTAAAGGAAATGCTCCTGTGAGGGTTGTAAGCAGGAAAGAGATTAGAATAAAACAAGATGCTTTCTGCAGGGAGAGACTTTTTGCCTTTGTAAAATGTGTTTGCTCCATTTGCTCTCTCCTCTATATTTTTACCTTCATTTTGGAAGTCTTAAAATTGAAAAAAAAATTGTTTTCTTGTAGTATGGGTGGAAATGAGTCTAAGGCAGAATATCATTTCCTTAGTGGAAGAGGGAATCATTTTCCTTCCATATATTAGACAAAGACTATTCTTTAAAAATCTCTGTCATAAAATTTCTGTTCAGCTCTCCGGTGCACTTACATGCCACCTCCTCCATGAACCCTTCTCTGATGCCACTTCTCTCAAATTAGCATTAACTAATTCCTTCTCTGTCTGTGTCTGATGTGTCACAGTCTGACCTGGGGCAGGCACATCTCCCTAGATTATTAGATCTTTAAAGTCAAGGGCAGTCACCTTTAGTTCTCAACTCTTCCATCTCCTTATAGCCAATTGAGTGCCCACACTTAGAAGAACTTTGGTATATGACTTGACAGGAGTTTCACCTATTATTAACACACACACACACACACACACACACACACACACACACACACCATTTCTATTTGGAATTCTTTTCTTCTGGTGTAATCTAAGTTTACTGTAGGATAAAGGAACAGTAAGGATGAAACATTTAAAGATCAAAAACTGGCATCTTATCCTGACTACTCTAATCATGTACATTTAAAGTCTGATGGACCTACCCCAATACCCCATCTCTGGAAGCTGTTTAAGCCTGGTGATGGGGAGTCTCAGTGTGCCTGTGGCAATCACCTTAGCCCTTGACTTGATTCCGCACTCCTGGCATTATTCTGGCTTTATGGATATTGGCATGGTATCCAGTTTTCTGCCCTGTCTCTGCCTCTTGAGCATAATGAGTAATTTAGCTATCCTGGTTTCGACTAATAGCACTGATGTTTCATAACTCAGTATATCAGGGTTTTAGACCTCAGCATTGTGCATTGCATGTTGGGAGGGTGGTTTTCAAAGTGTGGTTTCTGGACCAGCAGCAGTAGCATCACAAGGAAATATGCTGGAAGTGCATGTTATATAGCCTTACCCAAGAATTGCTGACTCAGAAACTTGGGGGGATGGGTGGGCAGAAGGTATGCTTTGTAACAGTCTTCCAGGTGATTCTTCTGATGCTAAAATTTAAGAACAACCACTATAGAAAGTTCACCGAATTTCTTCATGTTCTCAACTGTGTAGGTATAATTTCCATTCTGTGGGGTGATTTTTGTGACTCAATAAGCCCTAAAGTCCACTAAGTTCACATTGAAAGTACTAAATAAACAGGGTTGAATCTGAACCTAATAGTCCCATGCTAGCGCTGTGGGTCTGAATAACTACAATTTCACTTCACAGGGCCTTCTATTCACATGGGTTTTGTGCACCTGCTTCACAAGACAGCAGCACTCTCACCCGCACTGTGGCAAGCTCTCTATCACCTGGCGCATATGCTGCTCCCAGTCTCATCACACCTTGGTGAAGGAACACATGGGCCCATATGTCAGGCAATGTGTTTATATTCTTTTATACAGAAAGGGGAAATATGTTTCACAATAAATGTTTGCATACTTTGGAGAAGACTTTTTTTTTTTTTTTTTCTAAGAGAGAAAGAGAGAGACAAACTTGGGCTAGAGCTCATTGAAGCTTTGTTTCTTTGTACTGTTTTTATCACCCAGTCTTGAAAAGAGCTTGCACGTTCACTGGGAAGAATCTGTGCTAAAATTTGGGTCCCTGGAGACTGAGCAAGTGTAGAATGTGTTTGTTGAGCTAATCCGGAGGGGAAGAATCAATGGATTAGAGGTAAAAATTCTCAGAATCTATGCAGGGAAACCAAAACTATAAGATATAAAAACCCACATACTAAGAGGTGGGAGCTGAAAGCTGGAGGGATACAGGAGATATGTCATTAATAATTTAGAAGTTTGCTAGGTGATTGCCAGAGTGGCCCTGGTATGCTTTAGTTCGCTTCTGTGTATACAAAGGGAATGGATTGCATTTAGGAATAGTAAAAGAAGTGTTCGGGGGCTCCTGGGTGACACAGGTGGTTAAGCATCTGCCTTCCACTCAGGTCATGATCCCAGAGTCCTTTGATCAAGCCCTGCATCAAGACAATGGGTTGAGCCCTGTACATGGTCTCCCTGCTCAGTAGGAGTCTGCTTCTCCCTCTCCCTTTGCCACTCCCCCTGCTTGTGCTCTCTCTTTGTCAAATAATTAAATAAAAATTTTAAAAAAATTTTAAAAATGTCTATTGGGTAATTGTGATTCAATAATAATGGTAATCCTAACAGGATGGTAGAGATGGTACGTGATAGGAGAAACTGATGTGCCTTTATCTCTTCTTGTGCACATCTGTTTAACCTTGTGACATTCTCCCATTTAGGCTCAGAATCAAGAAGCAAATATTCCTTCAAAGGAGGGCTTTCAGTGGAGAAAATGAGAAGCCAAATAATAAATGAAAGTATTGATTTGAATCTCCCTAATGGCTAATGATAGTGAACATTTTTTCGTGTATCTGATAGCCATTTGTATGTCTTCTTTGGAGAAGTGTCTATTCATGTCTTCTGCCCATTTTTTTAATGTGATTATCTGTATTGTGTGAGTTGAGTTTGAGGAGTTCTTTATAGATCTTGGATTATCAGCCCTTTGTAGTGTCATTTGCGAATATCTTCTCCCATTCCATGGATTTCCTCTTTGTTTTGTTGACTATTTGCTTTGTTGGGCAGAAGATTTTGATCTTGATGAAGTCCCCAAAATTTCCTTTGCCTTTGAAGACATGTCTTGAAAGAAGTTGCTGTGGCCAATGTCAAAGAGGTTACTGCTTGTGTTTTTCTCTAGGATTTTGATAGTTTCTTGCCTCATGTTGAGGTCTTTCATCCATTTTGAGTTTATCTTTGGTATTGTTTTTGTGTTTTAGAAAACCACATTTTAGGTGTAACAGAGAAATATTTGGGAGAAAATGAGGCAGAAATAATTTGCTCTAACCCTTCCCCATCCCACCCCCCAGGGAACAAATCCACTAGATGAATATGTTCCTCCAAGCTAGGGAAGAAGAGAACATTTAAAAGATGCAGAAAACAAATGTTAGTCACCACAGAAGACTATCCTGTATCCTGCTCTCCTCCAGCCATGATAATGAGCAGAAACCATAGAACCCTCAGATGAATACAGGGATCTAAGGGTAGAAGAAACCCATGCTCACCTCCTGCCCATAATTCTAAGAGAGTAGATTCACAGATGGTCTCCACAGCACCAAGTCATAGAAACTATACAGAATTATGCCAAGTTTGATGCTAGGTTCTCTAAATATAGTTTCTGAAAACAACTCATATTATTAGACTCCTTTTAAAGAGGAAGAACTGAGATTAAATCCCCATGACTTCACAGCAATTATGTAGGAGAGTGGTAAACAAATTCAACAAAATAGCAGATGGAGAAAAGCAGTCCTTGGTAACCTTCAGAATCCTGTCTCCTTGAAAACTTATGTGAATGTGGACAAAACACTTAATCTTTCATCATCCACAAAAATATGGACATTTACTTTCACTATTTCATGGGTCCTTGAGAAGATAAGCAAAATGCAGCATTTTGTTTTTATCCTGATCAGGGTTCTTTGAGTTTCTTGGACATGTGGTTTGAGGTCATTTATTATTTTTTTGCAGAATTTTTGGTCTTTATTTCTTCAACTAATTTTTTCTGCATTGTTATCTCTGTTTTCCTTCTCTTTGGAGGACTCCAGTTACACATAGGCTAGACTGATACTGTCACACAGTTTTTGAGTGTCCTGTTCTGGTTTTATATTTGTTGGTACGTGTTTTACTTGTTTTCAGTGTTTTTTTTTTTTTCTTTTTTGTGTTTGTGTTTCAATCTGGGTAATTTCTAGTTGATCTATCTTCGAATTCACTGATTCTTTCCTTGGCTATGTCAAATGTAATGATAAGCCTGACAAAGGAATTCTTTATCTTCAGTGTGGTAATTTTTTATCTCTCCTGGTGCCATTTGCCCTTTATTATTTTCATCTTCCTATTGAAGTTTCCCACTAGTGTTTTCCAACTTTTTCACTTTTTTTATACTGTCATTTAAAAATCCAACACATGGGTCCTTTCTGATTGTGCTACTGTTAAATTTTTTTCCTCTTGACAATGGGTTGTTTTCTTTGTGCCTTTGTAATTTTTTTAATGAATACCAGACATCTCATGCAGAATAATAGAGACTTGAGTAAATACTATTTTATTCCTAAAAATAGGCCCACATTTTATCAGGTCAATGATGTGAAGGTTTGAGGGAACTCTAGCTAAGAGTTGAGTGAGGCTTGGGCTTTCTTGTTGCTATGGTTACCTTAAAGCACCATAACCTTTCTTCTAAAAATGCCTTGTGCTTAGGTTGGAAATCATGGTTTTGGGGTAGAGTAGAGTGGTGGTTTCTCAAGGTACTTAGTCCATCCTTATTTTTCAGCTTTTCTTCTGACATGTGTCATGGGGTAATGTTCTTTATTTATACGTTTTCACCTTCCTTAGTGGTGTATTGTTGTTAGTTATCTGGTGTGTGTAACACTGGTGAAGAGGGAGAAGAGGGCCTTCCCTTTTCCCTGTCTAGCCTCAGTCTTAGGAAGATGCTATGTGGGTGGGTCTCCCTTTCCATTCTACATACCCCAGAAAGGGATTGCTCCTCAGTCTGGGTACTGACATGAAGATAAAGCAGAAGAGAGCCAGACTTGACCCATGATGGGCAGGTAATGTGAGCAGGGAATGCATCTTCATTGTTGCAAGCCAGTAAGACTTTGAGACCTTCTATTACTGAATAATAATTTAGCCGAATGTGATTGATATAACTCCAAAGCACTATTTTTTTCCATTTAGGTGATTAAAAGTATTTGCATACAATCAAATATTTTTAAAGCTCAGGGAAATAGTACACTTGGTTACCCAAGTATTCTGATTACTTAAAAAACAAGCCTCTTTGGAATCTCTTACATTTAAATGGCTTAGGCAAAGGGTGGAGTAGGATCGTATAATGCAATTGCACTGGATTTTAAGTCGAAAGATATGGGTTTGATTTCTGACTTCATTTTCTTTACTTGTAAAATGAAAGAGATTGGACTAAATTTAATAATTTTTCAACTTGTAGGACTTGGAATACTGAGTAACCATTCAATGCGTTTGCCTGTCCAAATAAGCTTGAACATTATTTGTAGCCTGAATAACCGATGTTTTCACATAGTGTTGTGGATTAGACTGTTTCTCTCTCAAAAAATGTGTGTTGAAGTCCTAACCCCATTTACCTTACAATGTGATCTTATTTGGAAATAGGATCTTTACAGAAGTAGTCAAGTAAAAAGGAGGTTATTAGGGTGGGCCCTGATCCAATATGATTAATGTCCTTACAAAACAGGGATATTTGGACACAGGAACAGACACTCCCAGAGGGAAACCAATATGAAGACAAGGAGGGAGAAGATATCCCTGTGGCTGGAGTGATGCATATAAAAGCCTTGGGACACCAAGGGTTGCCAACAAATTCCAGAAACTAGAAGAGATGAGGAAGTAATCTTTCCTAAAGTCATCAGATGGCCCTGCTGACATCTTGATTTTGGACTTGGAGCCTCTAGAACTGTAAGACAATAAATTTCTATTGTTTTAAGCCACAAGTGTTTTGATACTTTGTTACAGCAGCCCTAAGAAATTAATATAAATTTTGATATGAGGAAGTGGGATGTTGTTGTAACAAATATCTAAAAATGTGGAAACAGTCTTGGAACTGGCAATAGGTAAAAGATGGAAGGGTTTTGAGACATCTGAAAAGGCTCGATTACCTTGAAAGATTATTGGTAAAAATATGAATGTTCAATTTGTTTCTAGTGAGGTCTCAGAAATGAAAAACATGTTACTGGGAACTGGAGAAAAGGTGGTTCTTATTATAAAGTGGCAGAGGACGTGATGAATTTTGTTCTATTGTGTGGAAAGTAAAACTTGTAAGTGATGAATTTGGGTATTTTGCTAAGGAGGTTTCTAAGGAAAGTATTTAAAAGGCTGGCTAGATTCTCCTTCTTGTTTATAGTAAAATCCAGGAGGAGAGAAAAGTTCAAGAAGGAATTTTGTTTCAAGACTGAAACACAGAAATCCTGACAGTATGGGCCTTCTCTGTGGATTTCAAACTCAAGACATTAATTCTTAATTGAATTTGCAGCCTGCTAGTACACATAGATAGGTGATTCCTTTCAAATCTATGTATATGCTATGGGTAATTAATATAAGGAAACTCATGTAAAAGTATCGTGGTTGCTTTTCGTCCCTAGGCAACCACTGAATCCCATGGGTACGGTCTTGCTGCTGCACCTGGTTCACTATGAAGTAGGTCCCTTGTCAGATGCTAATCTGAATGATACTCCCTGATAGTGAGTCAGACATTCCTTAAATCCCTGGATTTTAGTTCTGGCTGAAGGTTTACAAGTAAGAAGTATAATGCTATAGAATATAGAATAACTATCTATCCTTGTGAAGACAAATTACTGGTCCCATCTAGGATGGAAGGGACCCAGTGTAGTTAACTTGCTATGAAATTGCTGGTTGGGCTAAACATTCAAAATTAATGGAAGCTAGATCAGTCTTGGTAAAGTGGAATCCAGATGTTTGGCTCATGTGTTACACCTATTTCTGCCGCTGTGCCTGCTCCATTCATGTGTCTATCATACCAGTTCTGGGGTGGCTGATTAAACAGGCTGGTTTATGTCAACTGGCTGAGTCATTTTTTCTCTTTGTTCTTCAATGTCTCTTCCATGATGGATGCTTCCTGCGGTGCATTAATGTGTAACGCAAACCTTTTCATACTCTGTGGTTTCTCACATATGTCCATTCACATGCCTCTATCCCAGACGTTCCTGTCTCTAATCTTCCAGGCTTTTTCATTAAAGTTCCTATGATCTGGTTAGATGATTAACTATTGCCCAGGACACTGTATGTTTTCTCACTTTAAGCCAGTTTTCCTTCTACATAATGTAGATGAATGGGTTTACTGCTCAGAGCTTAGAGTAAAGATTTTCCCTTCTGCTATTTTTCAAGTCCACTCCTGACTTTGGCTGCAATGCAGGTGCACTTTCCCCCTCAAAAACCCCTTGTTCATCAAATCCATTTTGGTATCTGCTTCTCAGAGTAACTAAACTGTAAAAAAGCTGATGTTAAGAGTGATTTGAGAAAACAGGTTTGGGATCTGGCTCGTTCATTGACCAGCAAGCAGGGAAGACCTTATCTTGGGTGGAAGTTGGGTATAGATAATTTTTGGCACAAAATTTCACCATAATTGCTGATGATTTACCAGAGTAGATGCAGAAAGATATCCTAGTGGAAGAGAATGCCCAGGCCACAGTGGACCTGGCTTATGGTGTTTAAGAATTGTTACTTAAAGAAATAGAGGGGCTCCATCATGTCCAGGGCTATTAAGGAGCCCAGTTCTGAGAGCACTTTCCTACTGTCAGCTTTTACCTGCATAGTGCCACTACTATGCTATACTAAAATATAAATATACTACTACTATACTAAAAAGTGCCACTACTACACTTTTTAGTGATGCCGACGCCCCTTCTCATCAGCATATTCTTGATGGCCTTGAAGTCATTCTTGAGGTCTAGGCTACAGTACAAGCAACCCTGCTGCTTGTGCAGATCCTACAGAATTTTAAGTATCAGGGGTATAAGAGATGTAATGGAGAGTTTATGGTCAGCCCTATTGGGAGAATCACAACATAGGTCCCTGAGATTCTGGAGCAGGCCATGCCATCTGCAAGGGAGAGTTATATGCCTTTTGAGAAACAGTTTCTTGTGTGGAACAGAAGATGTGACCTTGGAGAACATGAAGGATGTCACCTTCTCTGAGACTCAAAAGAGGGAGGGAAAATTGGATACAAATATAGAGAGGGGAAAGCAAAGTTTAAGTTGCTTCATACAGATGGACTCAATTTTCTCTGTCTGGTATAAAGCAAAGTCCTTGAACAAAAGGGGGGAATGAAGTTGGGTATGGAAATTTTGGGGAAATTTTGAAAAATTCTGAGTAGCTTTTCCTCTGTGTGTAATAAGTATTTTTTAAAGAACCTATCATGTAGATACTGAGAATACATTGTCCTTGTTCTCCAGGAAGTTGGTACATTTAATAAATTATAAGTTTCTGAATGGTGTGGAGCACATTATAATTATTTACATATTCCCCAATTGTGCATAGCATAGTGCTTTGAGTATAGTAGGTAAACATTAAGGTTATAGGTCAACAAAATTGAATTCACAAGAACTGTTTATTTTAAGCAAAGCTTCAGAATCTTGGGCCATGAACTGTTTTGGTGGGAGTCCTTTACATACAAACAACAGAGATCTGCCAGTTGAGAATGTAGTTTACAATCCTTGGTAACTAAAAATACATATGAAGCAGAGTCTCTCAGCCTGAGCACTATTGACATTTGTACTGGATAATTCTTTGTTTGGGGAGTTGTCTTACATTTTAAGAGGTTTAGCAGTATCTTTGGCTTCTATTGACTGGATTCTGGTAGCGCCCTCCAACTCTGACCCAGTTCTGACAAAAATCTCCAGACACTGTCAAATGTTCCACGGATGGGAGGGGCAGAGAGTGCAGCCAAATAAGCCCAGACCGAGAACCCATAATTTAAAGTATTAATGGTTAATTTATGTAAAAATCATTTTGCATGACAAATAACTAATTTAGAAAATCCAATTATCAGGTGGTAATTACAAAGGCTTGCTGCTCTCCGTTTGTCTACTGACTGGCGTTTGAACAATTTCCATTTCTCCAGCAGGGAAAAGTGAGGTGACCCTCAGGTGATGATTGTTCTCTCCCCTTAGTGGCTCTAAATGAGAGGTTGCCCATATTTCTTTGACCTTTGCCTTCCTTTCTTTATGATTGGAGAGAATGGATTGTCTTTACTGCAGATATTGTCCAGTGATTGTACCTGTGTCCATAGAGTGCACAATGCATGCTGCGAAAGATATGCTGGACTCAAACCCAAAGGTCCTGTGTTTAAAACCAACTTAGTTGTATAACCTTAGTAAATCACTTATTTGTTTTTTTAATTGTTACACGGTCATTTTGATAATGAGATGAAGAATATAATAGAGCTTCGTAAATTATAAAATACTGTGAAAAATTGAGAATTAATATTTCTTGCCTTGTGCATAGATTCAAGATGATCCCTTATTTGGATATAATGGATCAGAAAGATGATTTAAAGAGAAAACTGGAAATTTTTTTATATTTTTTATGTGTTGGGGTTGACAGGAAGTCAAAGATATTTTCAAGTCACATTTTCAAGGTTAATGAATGTGATTGTGATGGAGTGATGGTGTCATACATTGAAATAAGACTCATAGAAAAAGGTGGGTTTTTTGAAATTGAGATTCATTTCATGTAACATAAAATTCATCCTTTTAAACTACGCAATTCAGTGGTTTTTGGTATATTCACAGAGTTGTGCAACCATCACCACTATCTATTTTAGAATATTTTCATTACTCAAAAAAAAAAAAAAAAAACCTTATGCCCATTAAAGATATTTCCCATCCCCCACTATCCCATTCCCTGGCAACCATTAATCTATTTCTGTCTTGACAGATTTGAATATTTTATAAATTGCATATAAGTGGACCATATGATTTGTGTCTGCCTTCTTTCATTTAGCATGACCTTTTCGAAGTTCATCTATATCGTATTGTATGTCAGTACTTCATTCACTTTTATGACTGACTAATATTCTGTTGTATAGATACACCACATTTTGTTTACTCACTCATTAATTTGTGAATATTTGGGTTGTTTCTACTTTTTGGCTATTCCAAATAATGATTCATGAATATTTATGTACAATTTTTGGGGTGGAGCTATGTTTTCACTTCTTTGAGGAGTATACCTGGCAGTATAAATTGCTAGATCGTATAGTAACTCTATGTTTGATATTTTTAGGAATTGCCAAAGTGGCACAAAAGAGATGGTTGAGAAACTTTAGTTGAGCATTAACTTGGATTTGTACATTTTGAATTCGGATTGTTTTCAAGACATACAGGAGACTCTTTGGGGGAGATTGCTAGCTATATGTGTTTTAGGCTTAGGAGAATAGTATGAGTTTGAGATATAGATTGGCATCATCAACATGTAGAGCTGGAGATAACAGAAAGCAAGAATTCACCCAAGGAAAGTATTCAGAGAGAAAATGGCAGAGATAATGAAGAACTACATCCCAAAGTCAATTAAGATAAATACACATGGTCTGTGTGAAGGGAGACAGGAAAGGGGAGATTAATTTGGACTTAGCAGGCAATGATCAAAATATTCTTCTGCTAACAAAAAGATTTGTTTGACATGAAGGATTTCACTGGCAGAGTTGAACATACAGAGAAACAAGAATGGCATTTTGATATGGAATCTTCAATCTTGAGGGATGAGAAGAAGTCTACTAAGTGCTGGAGTGTGGGAAAGGCTTTCCAAGCATAGGAACCAGCATGTGTAAAGCACAGTTGTTCAAAGTATAGATGAACTCAGGATAATTAAACAATTAACATTCATTTGGTGGTTAATCTGTGCCAGCACTGTACTAGATGCTTACCAGATGATCTCATTTAAACCTTTCAAATGTTTTCATTTTAGAGATAAGGAAGTAGACTCAGGGATGTTGCACACTGAGCTAAGGTCATGCAGCTAGGAAGTGGTAGAATCCAGACATGAACAAAGATAATTTTATTCCAGAGTCTGTACTCTTACACAATGAAGTACCTTATATTATTAAAAAAAAATTTAAAAATTATGTTACGTTAGTCACCATACAGTTGTTGGTTTTTTTTTTTTTTTGGTTTGTTTTTTTTTTTGTGTGTGTGTGGTGTTATTTTCATTTGTTTTTTTTAGATTTTTTTTATTTATTCACTTGACAGAGATCACAAGCAGGCAGAGGGAGGCAGGCAGAGGGAGGCAGGCAGAGAGAGAGAGAGAAGGAAGCAGGCTCCCCACTGAATAGAGAGCCTGATGTGGGGCTCAATCCCAGGATCCTGAGATTGTGACCTGAGCTGAAGGCAGAGGCTTTAACCCACTGAACCATCCAGGTGCCCCAATCATTAGTTTTTTTATTAAATTATTTTTATTGACATATAATGTATTATTTGCCCCAGGGGTACAGGTCTGTGAATCATCAGGCTTACACATTTCACAGCACTCACCACAGCACATACCCTCCCCAATATCCATAACGCAGCCACCTTATCCTACCCCCACCCTCCAGCAACCCTCATTTTGTTTTGTGAGATTATGAGTCTTTTATGGTTTGTCTTCCTCCCGATCTCATCTTGTTTCATTGTTTCCTTCCTTACCCGCCACAACCCCCTGCCCTTCCTCTCAAATTCCTCATATTAGAGAGTTCATATGATAATTGCCTTTCTCTGATTGACTATTTCGCTCAGCATAATACCCTCTAGTTCCATCCACATTGCTGCAAATGGCAAGATTTCATTTCTTTTGATAGCTGCAGGGTATTCCACTATGTGTGTGGAACACACACACAGGTGATATATATATATATCTATATATATATCTATATATATGATGAATGGATAAAAAGAGGTAATATGTAGATATAGATAGATATATATCTATATATATCTTCTTTATCCATTCATCTGTTGATGGACATCTAGGTCCTTTCCATAGTTTGGCTATTGTGGACACTGCTGCTATAAACATTCAAGTGCACGTGCCCCTTTGGATAGCTACATTTGTATCTTTAGGTTAAATACTCACTAGTGAGATTGCTGGGTTATAGGGTAGCTCTATTTTCAACTTTTTGAGGAACCTCCATGCTGTTTTCCAGAGTGGCTGCACCAGCTTTCTTTCCCACCAACAGTGTAGGAGGGTTCCCTTTTCTCACACTCTCCCCAACATCTCTCTTTTCCTGACTTGTTAATTACAGCCATTCTGGCTGCTCTGAGGTGGTATCTCACTGTGGTTTTGATTTGTATTTCCCTGATGTCAAGTGATGTGGAGCACTTTTTCATGTGTCTGTTGTCTATCTGGATATCTTCTTTGCAGAAATGTCTGTTCGTGTCTTCTGCTCATTTTTTGACTGGATTATTTTTTCTTTGAGTGTTGAGTTTGGTAAATTCTTTGTAGATTTTTGATACTAGTTCTTTATCTGATATGTCACTTGTGAATATCTTCTCCCATTCCGTCAGTTGTCTTTTGGTTTTGTTGACTGTTTCCTTTGCTGTGCAAAAGCTTTTGATGAAGTCTGAATAGTTCATTTTTGCCCTTGCTTCCCTTGCATTTGGCGATGTTTCTAGGAAGAAGTTGCTGCAGCTAAGGTCAAAGAGGTTGCTGTCTGTGTTCTCCTCAAGGATTTTGATGGATTCCTATCTCATATTGGGGTCCTTCATCCATTTTGAGTCTATTTTTGTGTATGGTATAAGGAAATGGCCCATTTTCATTCTTCTGCATGTGGCTGTCCAATTTTCCCAACACCATTTATTGAAGAGACTGTCTTTTTTCCATTGGATATTCTTTCCTGCTTTATCAAAGATTAGTTGATCATAGAGTTGAGGGTCCATATCTGGGCTCTCTATTCTGTTCCATTGATCTATGTGTCTGTTTTTGTGCCAGTACCATGCTGTCTTGGTGATCCCAGCTTTGTAATGTGGCTTTAAGTTAGGCAACATGATGCCCCCAGCTTTGTTTTTCTTTTTCAACATTTCCTTGGTGATTCAGGGTCTTTTCTGGTTCCATACAAATTTTAGGATTGTTTGTTCAATGCTTTGAAAAATGCCATTGGTATTTTGATCGGGAGGGTATTGAAAGTATAACTTGTTCTGGGTGGCATAGACATTTTAACAATGTTTATTCTTCCAATCCATGAGCATAGAATGTTTTTCCATCTTTTTGTGTCTTCAATTTCTTTCATAAGTGTTCTGTAGTTTCTAGAGTATAGAGCCTTTACCTCCTTGGCTATGTTTATTTTAAGGTATCTTTTTTTTTTTTTTAAAGATTTTATTTATTTATTTGACAGACAGAGATTACAGGTAAGCAGAGAGGCAGGCAGAGAGGCAGGCAGAGAGAGGAAGGGAAGCAGTTCCTGCTGAGCAGAGAGCCTGATGCGGGGCTCGATCCCAGGACCCTGGGATCATGACCTGAGATGAAGGCAGAGGCTTTATCCCACTGAGCCACCCAGGTGCCCCTATTTTAAGGTATCTTATAGTTTTTGGTGCTATTTTAAATGGAATGGATTCAAATATTTATAGGTACTAGGTATTAAGTACCAGTATTCAACATCAATGCTGTGCTCCTGGTAGTTGATTTGGTGCTTTCAATCCTGGTCCTCACTCAATGATTTGATAGCTTATTTGATATGCTCTCCATTGTTCTTAATTTTAAGACAGGATTTTCAAAATGTCAAAGTCATTTGGGAAGTACTTGAAGTATCTTGGCCTTTCTGTAAGATTTACATTCTTCACGATGAGGCTTAAAACTCATGATTGAGTACCCCCTAGGTGATTATGCTGCATCTAATCTGGATCCTGCATCACGTCTGTCATTAAGGACTCATTTCCTAGAGTCCTCAGATGTTCAAACTGGAAGAGAGTACTTACCAACTTCCCCAGTTCAGTTGCTAAAATAATTAAAAAAATGTTAAAGATGGTTGTTCTGGCTGTTCTGGACCTTATTTATTTTAGAGAATTTTTTCTTTCATACTTACTGAATACTTACTAAGCACCCATCATGTGCTAGGTGCTTTCACCAAAACTGACTTGTTTACTTCTCAAAATATCTCTATGAAACTTATCATATTATTCTAGTTTAACGTAAGACGGAATTTAAACACAGAGAACTTAAATAACTTGACCTGGTTTATAGGACTTGTAAGAACTAAGATTTAAACCAGATATTCAAAATTCAAGTCTAGGATCCTTCCACCCTCCCAGACAATCTCTCCCATGAAAAAGGTTTAATAATAGAATCAATACATTTACTAGGTTTCCATTAATATATTCTTCATTCCTGGAATGTGGAAAGACTTGCACATGGCTACTTATAAGAAAATTCCAACCTATACACTGGCCATACATTGTTATGTGACTTATATATTTTCAAAAGAAATTTTAAAAGTTTGAATTCTTCCTCCTCTAATATGCAAATCAGAGCCGGCTTGTGGTCTGAGGCCACAGTCCATTGAAGGATCACAGACCTTGTTGGCAGAGGAAAATAAACCCCAACAGTTGGAGCTGCAAGCCATCTGTCCTTAGCTATTTCACATTTTGTCAAAAATCATCAGCATAGTTGGAAAATAGCTGTGACCAACTAATATTACTAAAATGTAAAGTAAAATGATTAAGTGGAGTATTCAAACTTTTATTCAGAGATGAAATATATATCCCTTGACATTTTGGAAGAACACTACAAATTATGGAAATATTCATATTGCAAAGCTATTACAGAATATTTGATGGTTTGGGAAAGAAAATGATTTAAGAATCTTCCTTTCTTACACTAGAACTGCAACTGACTTCAGAGACCATTTGACTAAACCTGTTTGTTTTGTAGGTGAGAAAAATGATACAATGAGAGATTAAATACGTTGTCCAACGTCAAAAAGTACCGAAAAAATGGCACCTAAATCTTGTCAGTATATGAAAAACAAATAGTTCCAATTTATTTTATGCTTATGATTTTGAGAACTTTATATATATATATATATCAATTTATTTAATCTATACAGCAAAGGTACATCGTAAATATCATCATTGCCATCTTACATAGGAAAAACTGAGGCTCATGAAACTCAAGAAACTTGCAACATGGACTCTATACAGATATGCAGATGACATAAATAAGCAAATAAATACATGAAGAATAAGTGATTGTTCTTCCTTGGATTAAAAGACCATCTAATCTGTAATGAAGAACATTGAAATAAAAAAATCAGCAGTAGATGAGCATGATCATTCACTGATTAAGGGAAGAATCATAAGATGATAAAACCAGTGGGTGAAACATTAATGAGATTAATATGTTTACTTGGATCCCATAATTTTGACCCATAAGATAATTATTGTTTAAAAATGAAAATAATAGTATTTAAATAATATTTTACAGTGGAGAAACCCAACAGATATCATCTTAACCAATGACCAAAGTTATTATCTACATGAACAGGACAAAAAATATCTTCTTTCTGACCTCATGCATTGAGAAGGACACAACATCACCTCTGGGGTATTCCTGTCAAAAATATATAACCTGAAACTAATCATGAGAAAGCTGAAAAATGAGGGACATTCTAAAATGTATGTCTTGTTCTTTTAAAAATTGTCAATGTCATGACAAAGACTGAATGCAACAGGTGATTTGGGATTTTCTTTAGATATGAAGGACAATATAAGGGCAACTAGAGAAGTATGGATGCAACCTGAATGTTAGGTAACAGAATTAGATCAATGTTAATTTTCTGATTTTGTGATTGTCCTATGGTTATGTAACAAAATATCCTTGTTTTTAGAAAATACACACTGAATTATTAACAGCCATCATGTCTGTAACTTCCTTTCAAATGATTCAGAACAAAATGTATATGTATGTATGTATGTGAATGATAAAAGAAATGTGGAAATGGTTTTATCTTTAAGGACTCTGGGAGAAGGTATGGAGGAATTCTTTGTACTATTGTAAATTTTCTTCAAATCTAAAGTCATATCAAAAAGAAGTCAAAAGAAAAAGAGAATAAATTTACAGCAAGTCACATGCCACGTCTGGGAGACTAATGCTGGTCTGCCTGAATTCAAAGGGCATACTCTCTAGCCTCCAGTATTAAAGAACATTAAACTCCCATGGATGTTATGCATTGTCTCATCTCAAGAGAGGGGCTCTACCTCACCCATAAATCCTCTACTTATTACTGTGAGACAGGGAGTCCTATTTACTTAGATATATACTTCTCATGTAATTTCAGCAAGAATAACCCTTACCCTTGTCAGACAGTGCAGTTCAGAAGTGAAGTCTGGAAAGTAATAATTATCTTTTGTGAATCTCAGTTTCCTCATCCAAAAGGTACAGTAATATGTATCAAGGATTGTTATGAGGATTAAATATAATAATCCTTTCCCCTTCAGTATTTACCATGTCATTTAAGTAGGCAGAGGGGGTCTAGGAAACTGACTAGGTGATGACTAACACTTTTTGGAGGTTGGACTAAACTATTCCAAATTGCTCTCCCCAGTGTTCTAGTTCTATAAGGAATGCATATAGCTAAGCATGCAACTTTATGCACTCTGTCACAAGAGTTTGCAGAAGGGAGGTGAGATTATGAGCTTACATAACAGCAGAAGAGCGAGCTACATGGTAGCAGAGGGTGCCTCTTTTCTAACATCTCTTTATGCCAGTGTTGCACATCTACAGGATACAAGAAGTTTTAAACTACCAAGTTTTATCAAATTTGTCTATTCCTATGAAAATCTTAGAGAGGATTTTGTGCAACAACATATTTATTCTAAAATTCTAAGTTGATTCTAAAATTTTTATATAAGAGGCAAATATAAGAAAAGTAAAAATACCTTAGGAAAATAAAAGCCAAAAACGAGGGACATGACCTATTAGATACTAAGATCCTTGTATAAAACACTAATAATTAAAAGTGTAGTATTAGTTTGAGAACAAATAGACTAATAAAATTAGAATAGAAATGGAAACAAACTCACAGATATATAGAAATTTGATATGTTACAAAACATGCAGTACAAATCATTGGGTAAAGAAGAGACTACTTAATGATACTGGATAAAATAATATTTATACTGGAAAAAATTAGTTGGATTTCTTTCTCTCTTTATAAAAAGCAATGTAGTTAAAGTCTCAAATTTAAAAAAGAACTATGAAATTGTTCTGGAATATTACATAAAAACAAATGATAAGGGAGTTGAGGGAAATTGGAAGGGGAGGTGAACCGTGAGAGACTATGGACTCTGAAATACAATCTGAGGGTTTTGAAGGGGCGGGGGGTCGGAGGTTGGAGGAACCAGGTGGTGGGTATTGGAGAGGACACAGATTGCATAGAGCACTGGGTGTGGTACAAAAAACAATGAATATCGTTACATTGAAAATAAATTAAAATAAATAAATTAATTTTTAAAAAAGGAAATGGAAAGAAACAATAAAAAAAACAAATGATATAGTGTATGGTGACTACCATAAAACAATAAAAAAAAGAAATAAAATAAAAAAGAAAGAGAACCATTTAATTTTTAGGAGATGATACAGGAGAATATCTATGTGACCTTGGGGTAGGGGAATATTTTCTAAACAGGCCACAAGAGCACTACCATGAAAATAAATTATACATGTGACTGTTTTGTACATACTATTTTGTTTTTGCTAGAATGGCCAAAATTTTTAAGTCTGCTAATATCAAGTTTTGTTAAGAGTGTAGAACCAAACAACTCATATGACTATTGGTGACTTCTTACATTTTACACCCTATTTGGAAGACAATTCAGAATTCTCTCCTAATTTGAAGATACATCCACCTCACAAACAATAAATTCCTCTCCTGGATTTATACTTTAGAGAATTTCTTACACATGTGTATAAAGAGTAAAGTACAAAACACATTTTTTGATTTGTAATAGACAAGAGAGAAACAAAACAATAGCAACAAGTATCACAACAGAGGAAACAACTCCATTGACAAGATGGTGGATAAATATAGTTTAGCTACGCGATGAATTAGTTCACAGCTGTAAAGTACTGAATCAACTAAAGCTATATAACTCAGCATGATTAAATAACAAAAGAACTCACACAACAGGATCCCATTTAATGAAATACTAACAACATATTGTTTAGGAATATATGGATAATTTGAAAAAAACTATCAAGGAAGGAAAAGAATAATAAATACATAATTCAGAATAGTGATCACTATTAGGGAGTAAAGAAGGGAATGAGATCAGAAGGCACAAGAATTCTCAAAACATTGTGTAATTGTGTACCATATTGTGGTACAGTGGTTTTTATCCTCAAGTTGGATGAGGGTTATGTAGATGTTTATTTACTTTTCAATTCACACATTTGTTATAAATGTTCAGATTGGAGCAACTGTAATTTCACCTATAACTTCTTTTTTTTCACCTCTATCTTCTATTTGAGTGTTTTCACTGAAAATCTCAGTTAAATTTTGTCCTGTTAAGAAGTCATGATAAATAATGTTTCTAATTTAGTATTTATTTAAGATTTCAGAGGAATGATGATCTGTTATAGATTCAACAACTTTTATCTTATTTTATTTTATTTTATTTATTATTCTATTATTATACTATACTTTATTATTTTATTTATTATTTGATAGAGAGCACAAGCAGGGGAGCAGCAGGCAGCAGGAGGGGGAGAAGCGGGCTCCCCACTGAGCAGGGAGCCCCATGGGAGGCTCAATCCCAGGATGTGGGGCTCAACCCCAGGATCCTGGGATCATAACCCCTGCCGATGGCAGACAGCTAGCTGACTGAGACACGCAGATGTCCCTAGATTCAGCAACTTTATCTTTTTGTCAAAGTTTTCAGTTCTTGGCAGCTTAAATATGGTAAATCTCCATTTCCAGCAAAATGAAAGCCATTTAGGTTAACCACACTGGAAATAGAGTCTGAAATTGTTGATGTTTCCATTGTGGCCTCTTTGGTGAACTTTCCCTCATTCTCATTGGCTTATTCTCATTCGGCCCTGAATCACATCAGCTCTTGCGCTGGCAGTAGCACCCCCAACACTGTCTTACCACATCCTTCAATGAGTCGACTGCCAAGACTCCCAAATCAATGAATTTGCAACCAGATGATATGAATTTGTGGCTTTTCCTATCCACTTACTGCCTATGTGACTTCAGCAAAATTTGTGTCAGGTGGAGTGGGGGGAGATGGAAACTCAGTGACCAGCAAGAGAGGAAAAAAACAACCTAATACACATTTATTAGATTCTTATGCTGGACACGGGAGTAGACAGAATGATGATATACCAAAAATGTTCATGCTTGATCCAAGAAACCTGTGAAGATGTTACCTTAAATAATAAAAGGGACTTGGCAGATGTGATTAATGATCTCGACATGGTAACAGCACTATGGCTTATTAGGTGGGGCCAATATAATCCCAAACCTCCTTATAAAAGGGCCTCTAGACGCTGGCAAAAGCAAGGTATTTCCTCCCAGAGGCACTGGTAGGAATCCAGTTTGGCAAACACTTTTCTTTTAGCCAGGTAAGAACTATTTTTGAACTTCTGTTCTCCAACACTGTAAAGTAATAAATTTGTGTTGTTTTTAGCCACGAAGTTTGTGGTTATGTGTTATAATAGCAATAGGAAACAAACACAGACACCTCTTGTATGTTGCTAAGAAACATTGTGGGCTCTGTGTTTCACCCAGCTGCTGCTGGTGTGACTGGTTCAGACTAGCTTTGTGCAGTAGGAACTGCATGCACCTTGCCCCTCACTTATATTGCTGAAGGTTTCTCTTGTGGCTGCAGGAACTTGCTGATAGGCATACACAACCTGAAAATACATGACCTAGAACTGTCCTTGACTGGTGGGGGATGGTTCCTGACGACTAAATACTTCTCACTTTTTTCCTTCAGTAAAGTGTCCTAAGATGCATTTCCTAACCCTCCAGGGAAGAAAGCTCTAGTGCTAGTTATCTGTGCTGGAGACCAGCTGAATAACCTCCTTCTACTAGTTTTCTCCGTTTTCCTTCCTGGACCTTCACTCCTCCTGAATGATCCTGAGATGACATTCAGAATAAATCCCACGCATACCTCAATTTCTGATTTCAGACGTTTCAGACTAAGTAAGAGGTAGATCCTACACAGATTGCTTTAACTTCATTTTCTCATTTAATTAGACTACCCAGTCAGTAAGGTATATTTGTTCATATTCCCATGGTTTTATAAAATGTTTTTGACTCAGAGAAATTAGTTAATTGGCAGAAGATAATTCAAACAATTCAACAAGCAGTTGATGAAATCTGGATTCACCTGCCAAGTTACAAATTAGGTTGGCTATAAAGCCTGAATATTTTCTATATTACTTGTGTTTTCTGATGTACTTCTCAAATACTATTGGGTGGATTTAAGTGAGATCATAGGTGTGAGATTCTTGGCGTGGTTAATTCTCAAAAAAGGCCTTCAATTTGTAAAATCAGTCTCCTTTGTTCAGGAAGGAAAATACTCCACAATCTACTTTGCCCTTAAGGAAACATGGAAAAATTCAGCTGAGCTTCCAAATTCCAAGATCTATGCTTCTTAGAATATTTTGTTCCTATGTAAAAGAAACTTGGAAGAATTTGTATCAGGCAAAGACACTGTAGAGGGAGAACAGGAATTCGTCCATCACATTAAGCCCCAAATGTAGGAGAGCAGCTGAATCTGATTGCCCTGCCCCTCTAAGTGCAGTGAAATTCTGGGAATTGGGATCATCCGTCACTTCAGACTTGTCATATTCTGCTGAAATAAAACATATAGTCTAATTTGCAAAGTTCTCTTGTGGGAAGAGTCTTAAAAATGTATATAACCTCTGCCTCGGTAATTCCATTAGGAATTTATCCAACCCAAAATCTAAAATGCAGAAAAAGATCTACATGTTGGATGCTTATGACAGCCTTCTTTAAAATTATAAAAACTGGAAGCAAACAAAGGCTCAAAAAGAAATACAAAAAGGCAAAAAAAAAAATACATTCACCTATACTATGAAATGTAGCAATTGAATATTCAAAGTATATTTTATAGGAGAAATTATTCATGGCCTATTATTTGATTAAAAATAGAATGAATTGTATTTTGTAAACCAGTGTTTCTACATTTTTATGAGCCTGAAGGCTAAGACCATTGACTACTTCTAATTGTTGGGACTAAGGGTGATTTTAATTTTCTTAAGGCTTTTGATCTTCTCTGAATCCTTAATAATCTCCAAAAATTAGTAACAAAAATACAAGTTTTAGAAGTTTCTTTTCTCAATAATAATATTATAGATCAACATTTTTACAAGAATCCTTAAAAAGTGGTATTAAACCATTTGACAGATATTTGAATTTGCCTACTTAAAGTAGAAGTGAAGAACTAGTGCTAGGCATAATCAAGCAGATATAGACCCTGTTAAGTATTCATTTCCTTTTCTACTTTTACTTTTGTTCTGTTTGATTTTCTTGACCTACTGTAATCTTCCTTTTACCTGTGCCCACAAAACCTTTCTACCAGGCATATCTAACCATGATACTCCTCTGAAAAGAGCTCTTTGATGGCTTTTTGTTGTCATTAAGATAAAGTTTTTGCCTGTTTTAGTTAATTCTCTCACTTAAAATCAGACCCAATCTCAATATCCATTTTTTAAATTTTTAGAAAATTTTTATAAATATATAATGTATTATTAGCCCCAGGGGTACAGGTCTGTGAATCGCCAGGTTTACACATTTCATAGCACTCACCATAGCATATACCTTCCCCAATGTGCATAACCCCACCACCAGCCACCCTCAGTTTGTTTTATGACAAAGTTTCTCTGTGTAACTTTTCCACTTCAGTCTCTATTCTCTTTCCTTTTTATTGGTGAATGTAAGCTTTATTTTTCACTGCATTTATATGTTCTCCATGTAGTAGGGAACAGGACTACTCTCAGCCTGATTAGCAACTTGAAAAGAAAGGGTTTCTATCAATAGTTACATATTAATCCCATCGGAGGATTACAATTAGAGTGTTTGTATCACACACATGCCCACTCCTAGGACAATTTCTGTGTCCAGAGGATTAGACTACTATGGCCAAGGCTGAGTCACATTATTCTCTTCAATCAGTGGCAAGAATAGAAGCCAACTGCAAAGAGAAAAGGGGGTGTGCTGGGAGATATAAGGTAGCAATTAAGACACACTGTTAAAAAAGGCCCTTGTAAATAGACCCAAGTCCCTTTCTTAATTTTATTTTTAAAGATTTTATTTACTTATTTGACAGACAGAAATCACAAGTAGGCAGAGAGGCAGACAGAGAGAGAGGGGAGAAAGCAGGCTCCCTGCTGAGCAGAGAGCCCGATGTGGGGCTCGATTCCAGGACCCTGAGATCATGACCTGAGCTGAAGGCAGAGACTTTAACCCACTGAGCTAGCCAGGCACCCCTCCACTTCTTATTTTTTGTTAGCCATAGCACTTTTTGTGCCTGATAGAACTATAGGCATTCTAAAATATTCTATCCTGGTTCGCAATCTCTATTTTTATAAAAAGTATTTTCTCAGTCTGGAAAAACAATGAATTATTCACCTAGAAAATACTTCTTTTAGTTTCACTCAAGAAGTCCTTTTGCTGACTCCTGCTGGTAGGTCTTATTCTGCTTACACTGAACTGATATTCTGCATTTCCCACCATATTGTATGCTTCTCTACCAGGTTTGGGGTGGGGCACCGTATCATTTTATGTGTATATCCTCGAAATTATATAAGACTCTTAGTATATAAAAAGTATCTTAAAATGTATTAAATAAATGTGGAATAAATCACCAGTTTTCTAAAAAGACACATAAAGAAGGAATCCAATAAGTTAACCTGGACAAAATGGTTATTCACATATAAAGTAAATCATTTGATTCTTATTTCATGCTATATACAAAAATCAACTCCAGGACCATTGAAAATTTAATGTGAAAAGCAAAATTTTAAAATATTTACAGGAAATCTAAATAATAACTGGCCCTTGGAGAAAGTTGGGATTTATTGATAGACTTTTCAAAAATAAATTGATAAGACTGATACTTTTGATTATATTAAAACTGAGAAGTGTCATCAAAAGATGTCTCAAAGTATCTTAAATTGAATGTTCTAGAAGCATAACCCAAGATGGAGAATTCTGTGTAAGTAATTTATTGAGGATATGCTCTTAGGAAGAACCTGTAGGGAAATGAGGAAAGCAGTATAGGGAGGGGATGTGGCTGAGTGAAAACATGGTCTCAGCTCAAGTCTAGCCTTGCCTTAATCCCATGGGAAACTCTGGAGCATGAATTGTACCACAGAGCAAATCTTGAGATAAGGGGATGAGCTTCTTTTATATGTTATTAGTTCTTGGTCGCAGGCTGATCCCCAGAGTTTGTGTGAAGCAGATCCATTGCCCAGTCACTTTTTTTTCAAGGATACAGTTGTAAAAAACTACCAGTTAACATTCTGAAAACAGCATCTACCAGGAAAAAGTCAGAAAACAAGATAAAAACCACATGAAGATACTTCTGATGCATATAACAACGTATTTGTATCATGAACACACAAGGAAGTTGTATAGATTAAAAGGAATACGGCCAATGTATGAAGATACTCTCAACATGATTAGCAATTGGGGAAATGTAAACAATATCATAATGGGATACCTTGTCACATTTACTCTTTTAACAAAATATAAGCCTAACAATAATTACTGCAGAGAATGTGGATCATTGATATTCCTTGCACCCTCTTGGTGATATATATATATATATATATATATATATATATAAAATAAATAATAATAAATAAAAAATAAGAATAAAGATAATAAATAAATAATAATAAAATCTCTCATATATATATATGAGAGATTTTTATTTATTTATTTTAAAGATTTTATTTATTTGGCAAAGAGAGACACAGAGAGAGAACATAAGCAGGGAGAGTGGGAGAAGGAGAAGCAGGCTCCCCCCAAAGCAGGGAACGGCACGTGGGACTTGATCCCAGGACCTTGAGATCATGACTTGAGCTGAAGGCAGATGTTTAAAGATTGAGCCACCCAGGTGCCCCAGTTGTTAGTGGTTTTAGAAATTGCTATTATTCCTTTATAAAAGCAACTTGGCATTTTCCTGTAAAGAAAAATATTTATATAACTTACAACCCAGCAACTCTACCTCCAGGTATATATTCAAAAGAATATTGACCTATTCATGGCAACATTATTCAGGAAACAAAAAACCAAAAAAACCTTAAAAATAACCCAAATTTCTGTGAATAAAATGATAGTTGAATGAACTATAGTATATTCATAAAATATTCAGCAGTGAAAAATAAGAACTGCAACTCAATAAAATAGGATGGATAAATATTGATAATGTTAAATTAAAATCAAGTTCCAAAAAACTAAATACAACATAATTTTAATGTAAAGTTCGAAAATGAAAAAAAAAAAAAACTGAACATGAACACAAATTCAAAGGAATGATAAGCATAAAATTCAGATTAAAGATACTTTATGGCTGAACAATAAATCAGATTAGTGAAATGAGGAAGGGGAGTATGTTGATAATAGCGACTGGAATTTTGCTATTTTTATTTAAAAATAAAGTAAAAATAAACATTTTTATTTAAAAATAAACTTTAAACATTTTAGTTGTAGGAATATGTGATGGATTCATGGGTATTAATCATATTAACCCATATATACACATATATTATTATGCTTAGTTCACTGTGTGAATTGATGAGGACTGTGATAAACCTAGGGATATGTTAATCCAATCTTGTTCATCTGAGTTCTATGTAAGTAAATTTTAGATCCAATGGATAAACTTATAACCACATGGTTCTGAAAATTCCACTTAGTTGAACATACTGCGTTAAAATCTAATATCAGAGGAAGAGAATTGATTTTTCTCCCACTTATTTCCCATGGAATACTGCATAAGACTTTAGAATCTATCTTAACCTTCTCATCTGAAAAATGGGATTAAAAGTAGTTGTCCTTACACTCTTGCCTGTATCTTGATATTCAGGAGAGACCACATCTGTGAGTTCATTGTCTAAATTGTAGATAGACACAGATACACATATGGATATGGTGATGATGATGAGGGAGTAATCTTGTCATAAGAACAAGTATTTACTGAATGTGTCCTGTGTGCCAGGCATGGTGCAAGTCCTAGTCCAGCTATAAAGATGTATGTGTAGCTGATAACTGTAATAAGACTGGTAAATGTTCATATAGGAATATGATCAGGATATTGTTGAGGCACAGAAGAAGGAACAATAGAATAAATTATAGGTGACTTCTCAGGAGATAAAATTGTGGTAGGTCTTGAATGATTAGTAGTTTACCAAGAGAGAAGAGAAGACAACATTCCAGGTAGCTTGAACAGTATGTTACCTGGATGGGCTTGGGAAATGCTGGGTTTTTGGAGTCACAGAGGTAGAAAGCTGTAATCAAAATGAATTTCAGCTGGTGACAGCAGTGACCAGAGCTCAAATTCCAGAGAATGGAAAAATTTATTATACCTGTCATGACTTAAAAAAGCTCCTTGCGTTTAATTTGTCCTAAACCAAATCTTTTTTTCAAATATTCATAAAGTCCTTTCATAGAGAATAAATAAATTACTGAAATGTACTGTGTTTTCTGAGTCTAAGGAGCTATGAAATCCACTTATAATTAACTTTTAAAAAAGAGAACTATTTCATGAATCATATAAATACCATTTGTATTATCACTGTGAGATCATTTCCTTCATACAGAAGAGAATAAACTTCAGGGCTCTATCAACTCCACCCAATTCATTAAAACTTGTCTTTGATTCTTAAGAAATCTCCTCAGTTTTTTTTTTTCTCCTTCTCTAAATTTCCTACTAAGCTATTCTTTAAATTAGTCTCAGTTCTTTTATATTTTTTAAACTGTTTGAGAAAAACCACAGGACTCGTATCATTTGAAGACCTTTCATTCATGAGCTTAAAAAAAAATCCCCCAACCAACAGCAACCAAAAGATGATTGTATTTCCTATTACTACTGTATAAATGGGGCCTTTTAAGGTGTCCTTTTATTGTAGTAATGTTGGACATGGACT
The DNA here is from genome assembly GCF_022355385.1 of Mustela nigripes. Taxonomy (NCBI): domain Eukaryota; kingdom Metazoa; phylum Chordata; class Mammalia; order Carnivora; family Mustelidae; genus Mustela; species Mustela nigripes. The sequence continues at coordinate 49,019,796 of NC_081570.1, read as the reverse complement.
ACTATTTTATTGTATGATTAATCCTGTATTTTTGGATGTTTAATTATTTTAAAAGAAGCGTGAACTGGCGTATCATCCCTTACTGTGTTAGGGAAAATGTGAGAGATGTCCATCAAAACAGTGGTCAGCAAGTTTTTAATTCTTTCATTTTTTTTCTTTCTCTATTGGTTCAATTGCTTTATTTTTCAGAGTCCGTTCATTTCACCTTGGTTGAGAAAGTAAGCAGCTTCTGGAAGAGTTTAATTCAGAATCTTTTAGCAGGTCTAGGGCTTCATTTGGTGTATTGAAAGATCAATGCCACTTAGATGACAGGTATCTTTTGTCATAAATGTTGTCAACTTTTGGTGGTTTCTTCCTTGTCTGTCCTTTCACTTGAAAGGAATTTTCTGAGTTATTAAGTATACTCTCATAATTGCCATTTCTAAGCTTATTATTTCTAAGTTTTACCTGGCCCCAACCTCTCCCCTTAGCTCTAAAGCCATATGTCCACATTTGTATATTAATTCAAGTGTCCCCTAAGCATCTCAGTCTTAGAATTTTCAGAACAAAATTCTTATTTTCCGCCCACCCCCCCAATGCTCTTCAACACGTATTCTAGTATTAATCACCTCCAAACAAGAAACCTGGGAACACCCTTGGCCCCTTCTTTCCCAGGTCCAATTTCCAACTTTTAGAGATGGTTTTCTCTAAAGTTTTTTTTTTTTCATGTCTCTTTGTATTCCCTTAGTTCTAACCCTGATTATTCTATGTCCCCATTCTTATAATGCCCCCTTAAATAATTTTCTGCTTCTATTCGTTCCCTTTTCATGTTTATTCTTCATATACCCACAGGAATGTATCAAAATGAAAATATACATATGTCTCTCAACTGCTTACAACCTTTTGATGGTTTCACATTGCCCCTAGGAAAAATAAATCACATAATTGAACATGTAATACATAGGCCATCAAAGTGGAGCTAATAATCTCTTCAGGCCCAAGGTCTCAGATTACTCCTTTCTTCACTTTCTAAGATCTAAGCACACTGAACTATGGACATTTCCTGAATTTGCTATACTACTTTACCACAGTGGCTTTGAATGTTCCTTTTGCTTGAAACCTCCTTCCTTTCTATTTTTCCTATTCCTACCCTTCCTTTAGAGATAGCTCAAGCTTCACCTCATTTTTGATACTTTCCCTTTGTCCCTGGAGAGAGCTAACCATTTCCTCCTCCTCTATGTATACAGATTTTTGCACTCTCCATAGCATCCATCAAACTGATGGATTTATTTTATGTACTTTATTCACAAGTCTAAATCTCTTAACTAGGAGTATTTTAAGAGCACAGCCCATGTCCTATACATCTACTAGCATTCCAATCTAACCTAAGAGTCTAGTGAATATTCGTTCCATAGTTAAATGGATTGCTTAAAAAAACAAAATGAGAGCCACAAAATAGGTAATGTTTTTTCTCCTGCCTTCCTTTCAGTCCAAGGATTAAGTTCTTCTCAGGATGATTGTGGAAATGCCCACATTGTTGATGACAATCTCCACCTTTCACTGGAAAAGGTACGTTTGGCTCTGTGGCCATAAGACAATGACACAGGAGGGCAATGGTCCAACACCAATACCATTTGAAATGCTGATACTTACTTCTGACTTCACACTTGCCTAAGGTCACAACACTAGGAAGAGATGGAGCTGAGATTCAAATCCAGTCCAGTCTGAGTGGTGCCAAGCACACCAGCTCTTTTCCCAGTTTCTCTTCTAGCTTGAGTTAAATACTGGGCCTGCACTTTTTCCCCTTATAATCATGGAGTCTCTATTACTAATCTCTTTTGATCTACTACAAGCATATGCATCTTGGTCAAAACAAGCAATAATTTGCAGCCTAAACTTCTACTTAATGAAGAAATCTTTCTCTCAAAGAAGCAACAAAGTATGCAAAACAATAGTTTTGCTAAAACATACAATTTGCATTGTCAAATAGCACACTGATCCTTTTAGTCTAAAACATATGCACTCATGGTTATTTCACTATTTTCTCCAAGAGTGGGGGGATGATGGTGAGATGGGATCCAAATACATATATCCAGATGATTCTTCCCACAACAAAGGAATAATGTGCTTTAAAATTTAATTAAAATACCTACCACTTAGGAAATAGAAAGGCTCTGATATTACTTAAATAATTTCCACTTGAGGTTTAAAACAAAAAATGTGAAAGTAATCCAAATGAATGAATGAAAAATAACACAGTAATAGTAATAGTCACAGTAACAATAATATCAGAGCTACTTACCAAGTTTATTTTTAAGCACTTTCATGTATGTTAAACTATTTAATCCTTCCAATTACTCTTTGTAGTAGATAAGTTATCTCCATTTCACAGATATCTTAAGATATTATTTAAGATACTGTCTGAGATGTACAGATGAAGTTACTTGCTTATCGCCATATAGCAATAAATGATAAAGCTAGAATTCAAATTCTGAAAGTTGAATTTCAGAATCTATGCTCTTAACCACAACAGTACCTAAGTGAGTGATATAGATGCCATATTATAAAACACATGTATATGTGTATGCATGTACTCACTTCTCAGATGTGTGTATATATATAGATGAACATTTATATGCATACACTACATATAAACACATTCCCACATGCATTCTATGCATATACATAGAGAAATGGAGACATACATATTTATACACACACATATGAAAATATATGAAATGTGATTAATGTAATATAGAAATATAGCAATCACATTGGTAGCTTTTCCTGCAAAAATCCAACTGGGCCCCTAAATCCAACAATAAGAAAAAGAAAAAAAATTTCCTCACAATTATATTTAGCAAATGTTTTCCAAGAAATATTGTTTAATCACTTCAGGGAAGCAGAACTTTCTAAGGCTGCAGCCAAGTTAAACTTTCGAAAATTGTTTTTGTAATGTTTACCCAGTGAGATCATATTTTCATTGCCTTGATGAAATACAGGTGCAAAATCTAAATCCATCAGCCCCTATAGTGCTGTTTCCTGCCGAGTTTCTTTCCTAGCAGGGCTAAAACCCTTCTGCCTCTTTTTTCCTACCTTTGTCCTTCACCCCAGAATTTGTTAAACTCATGTGATTCTCATGCTATCCATTGAAAGGAAAAGCAGAAGGAAAATATTATTGACTAAGCACCTACTATATGTCAGTAGCTTTAACAAGCAATATTTCATGAAAGTGACTCAATGATACTATGTGGTAGACATTATTTGAAAGTGACTCAATGATACTATGTGGTAGACATTATTTTTACAGAAGGAGAAATGTGGGCCCAGAGAAGTTAAGCAACATACCCAGGAAAACAAAGCTATTAAGTAGAGCCAGAAGATTAGGGTGTTCCCTTGTAATCATAGCAGAATGAAAGAATTATAGAACACTGTTGGAGGGGACTTTATTTATCCCATCGTAATTGTCTGTTTACTATGTATGCCTAGAGGGAAATGAATAATCTTATGTATCTGAACTTCCAGCCACATGCATTGTGCTGGGACAGAGCGCCCACTGGATAGCTGTCTAATTAAAAAAAAAAAAATGATTTCAAAAATACATTATGATATCCAAGGGTTAATATGTGTCAAACATTTTGCTATCTTTGTCCTATACCTACTTTCATTTAATGGACTCTAACACAGCTTCACATCAACTCTAACACATCACATTTGAAGAAACTGAGGTCCAGAAAGGTAAAGCAGTTTGTCCAATGATGGCCAATGGGTTTGGAAGTGACCATTTGGAATTTGTGCTCTTTGCACACAACAAGAAATAATTCTTCTTGACTGCTGTATTTGTGTTTTAGGTGATTTGAACTAAACAGATTTGAATCAAATGGAAAAGAAAACTATAGATTCCTTACCCATCTAAATTGCCAGTGCCAGTTCACAGACCAGATGGAAAAAATGTTGACTCTTAATACAGCTAGGAGGTTAGGGCAGCATTTTTGTTTTCATAAGCAGGGCGGCAGCACCTTTAGCCTGGAGCCCATGCTCCAGGGGGCCAGAACAGACAACTATGAACCAGAAGGGTAACAGCCTCTGCTGGGAATTCAGACCCACAAATCCCTGTATGGAAGATAAAATCTTTTTTCCTTCTTAATTCAATCACATACCCAACTGGCAATCTTGCATATCAAAATGGGAATCCTGGGAGGCTGTTGGAATATGCAGATCAACAGAAGCTAATTAGCATTAACTTGCAGCCCTCCCGAACTGATTGGCAGCACAGCTGTGGGGACCCAACAAAACATGCTGAGTTGCATGTTTGTCAGGCCACCTGCCACTTGGCGGAATCCAAAATAGTGCAAACCACCATGCCATAATAACTTGGTGACCTTAGTTTGAGAGGAGTAGGAAATAGACATATTTGGATCATGGAGTAATTAGTACTGCCTTCACCTGACATTCATTCAACAATAGGCTTCATGGAAGTACCTTCCTCATCTGACACTGTGATGTCTTAATTGAGATTGACAGCTTCTTCCTGAGGCTACCAGTTCTCCATGAAGTTTACAATCTTACTCAGAATCACTACAGGCTACAGGCATTAAAACACCAATAGAATTCATTTCCAGCCTCCGAGAGCCTGGCTCTTGTCTCTTAAATGAAGGGCCTTTTTTAGGAATCCACACAAAAGACATTAGTGCAGGTACAGGGAGCATGAGAGTCAGAGACCTGACTGGGTGACCTTATGTAAGTTACCTAACTTCCTAAACCTCAGACTCCATGTAGCACTTCATGGAGTTACTGTGAGCATTGGATTAGGTAATGTGTGAAAATCTCTAGCACAAAACAGGGGCTCGATAAGTGGCAGCCATTTTTTTATAGTAATTAAAATACATAATACACATACTCAAGAACAGGGGCTAACCATTTGGATCTAAGTTTTATAATCTATCAGTGGGGGAAAACATTGTAAAAATATTTATAATAAATCATTGCTTTTAGTTCGGAAACTTGCAAATTACATTATAAACGTTCATTTTGAGTCTATATATATGAAAAATAAACTTTAGTAATAATGAAGACAATTGCTAACATCTATTGAGAAATTACGATGTCAAACATTATATTATTACATACATATGATCTTATCTAAACTTCACAAGCCCAGGAGATGAGTACTCAAACATCTTACATTTAAAATGAAAACTAAGGCTCAGGAAGGTCTTTTAACTTGCCCAAGGTGAATCTTTTAATTCAGTGCTTTTTGTCTTCCTGCAGATTTTGGATGACCCAAATAATAGCTATATTTTGCACTTACTTATGTTTCATTCTTATTAGAGAACTGAGCTCCCTATTAAAGTCTATAGGAGAAATTGAATATTTTTCTCGGCTGTAGAAATGATGTATGGAGTGAGTGCAAGGTTGGGAGACGGTTAGGTTTCAAGTTGGTGGTTTCTAAGATCCATTTCAAATCTGAGAAACTAATTGACATATTTATACCTTCTTTATTATAGTTAAGAGATAACTTATCTAAAGTTCCTTTCAGCTCTAGTAGGTGAGGCAAGCGAAGTAATAGCAGCTTCAATTTTAACACAGTTTTGACAGTGGTGATCCTGGGAGAGTAGAATTGAGTGTTCTGAACCTTGAGTGGGATAATCCTTCTTTGGATCTGGCAATATCTGTTCTACTGATCTACTTCATGTCGATGTTCTGAGCTATTGTGGGATTTGCTTTTGTTAGAGTTTTGATTGTTTTTGAAAATCCAAATTCCCTCTGTCCTACCCATTAATGAACCATTTGTAGTCACACTACCAGTAGGCTCACTGTGCCAGAAATCTTCCTGGTCACTTTCCCCCTTCTCTCTACTATTGCCAGTAAGCCCCTGCTACCGTCACACATGACTTGTAAAATGTCTTAATAGTGTATACACTTGGAATGAATGAAACTCCAACTTGGAGTTAGCTAAATACGATTCAGTTCGTATCTTGGCTCTGACCTATTGGTAACAGCAGCTGGAAATTGGGTGGCTATCTCTTCAAAGCCCTATTCTAGCTCACTAGGCAAGTGTGAGAATGAGATCAATGGACCATGAACCAACTAAATGTTGTTTGTACTCTAAATTTGCTCTTAAGAATTGACTCTTCTATCAAAGTAGGTTTGGATTGGAGAATGGTGGGCAGAGGGAATATAGTCATACAATAGGGTGATAGGAGATGTGGTATCTCTTATGACATTATCAAATAAAGAGGCAAAATACAAGCAACCAATATTTTGAAAGCATTTGCAGTGTTTAAGGAACTCGAACATTCTCAGTCAGTCATTTGACAGATGAAAAGAACTGAACACAAAATTGGACAGGTGGACAGAGCTAGCAAATGCTGGTTACAAAATTAGAGCCCTGTCTCTATGTTTATGCTTTTTGCTAAACAATTTTATCTCTTAGCCTAGAATGCAAGAGATGTGTCAGTTACAGAAAAGAGGGATAGCATGAAGACTACAATGGGACACAGAGGGTTCTACTCCTCTCTGGTATCAGTGATCCTGGACAAGTCACTTATCCTAATAATATTAAAAGATACTTTGTATTGAGTCAGATCATGCAATAAGCACCCAACATAATTGCTTGTTTAATTCTTTTTTTTAATTCATTTTTTACTTATTTTCAGCATAACCATATTCATTTTTTATTAAATTTATTTATTTATTTTCAGAAAAACAGTATCCATTATTTTTTCACCACACCCAGTGCTCCATGCAATCCGTGCCCTCTATAATACCCACCACTGGTACCCCAGCTTCCCACCCCCCCCGCCACTTTAAACCCCTCAGATTGTTTTTCAGAGTCCATAGTCTCTCATGATTCACCTCCCCTTCCAATTTACCCCAACTCCATTCTCTCTAACACCCCTTGTCCTCCATGATATTTGTTATGCTCCACAAATAAGTGAAACCATATGATAATTGACTCTCTCTGCTTGACTTATTTCACTCAGCATAATCTCTTCCAGTCCCGTCCATGTTGCTACAAAAGCTGGGTATTCATCCTTTCTGATGGAGGCATAATACTCCATAGTGTATATGGACCACATCTTCTTTATCCATTCGTCTGTTGAAGGGCATCTTGGTTCTTTCCATAGTTTGGCGACCATGACCATTGCTACTACAAACATTGGGGTTCAGATGGCCCTTCTTTTCACGACATCTGTATCTTTGGGGTAAATACCCAGTAGTGCAATTGCAGGGTCATAGGGAAGTTCTATTTTTAATTTCTTGAGGACTCTCCACACTGTTCTCCAAAGAGACTGCACCAACTTGCATTCCCACCAACAGTGGAAGAGGGTTGCCCTTTCTCCACATCCCCTCCAACACATGTTGTTTCCTGTCTTGCTAATTTTGGCCATTCTAACTGGTGTAAGGTGATATCTCAATGTGGTTTTAATTTGAATTTCCCTGAGGGCTAGTGATGATGAACATTTTTTCATGGGTCTGATAGCCATTTGTATGTCTTCATTGGAGAAGTGTCTGTTCATATCTTCTGCCCATTTTTTGATATGTTTGCCTGTTTCATGTGTGTTGAGTTTGAGGAGTTCATTATAAATCCTGGATATCAACCTTTTGTCTGTAATGTCATTTGCAAATATCTTCTCCCAATCCTTTGTTTTTTGACTGTTTCCTTTGCTGTGCAGAAGCTTTTGATTTTGATGAAGTCCCAAAAGTTTATTTTTGCTTTTGTTTCCTTTGCCTTTGGAGACATATATCTTGAAAGGAGTTGCTGTGGCTGATAGCGAAGAGATTATTGCCTATGTTCTCCTCTAGGATTCTGATGGATTCCTATCTCACGTTGAGGTCTTTTATCCATTTTGAGTTTATCTTTGTGTACGGTGTAAGAGAATGGTCGAGTTTCATTCTTCTACATATAGCTGCCCAGTTTTCCCTGTACCATTTATTGAAGAGACTATCTTTTTTCCACTATATATTTTTTCCTGTTTTGTCGAAGATTATTTGACCATAGAATTGAGGGTCCATACCTGGGCTCTCTACTCTGTTCCACTGGTCTATGTGTCTGTTTTTATGCCAGTACCATACTGTCTTGGTGATCACAGCTTTGTAGTAAAGCTTGAGATCAGGTAACATGATGCCCCCAGTTTTATTTTTGTTTTTCAACGTTTCCTTAGTGATTCAGGGTCTCTTCTGATTCCATACAAATTTTTGGATTATTTGTTCCAGCTCTTTGAAGAATACCATTGGAATTTTGATCAGAATGCCATTAAAAGTATAGATTGCTCTAGGCAGTATAGACATTTTAACAATGTTTATTCTTCTGATCCAAGAGCATGGAATGGTCTTCCATCTTTCTGTGTCTTCTTCAATTTCTACACTGCCTGTGAGAGAGATGTGATTAACTTTTTCTTACAGGTTGTAAAACTCACTTATAAAATAGTTTTCAGAATACGTAAATACTTTAGTGAAATCATTGCCAGTGAGAGGTAAGTTGAAAGAGAGCTAGGATTTGAAAGGCTGAGAAGGATATTGTATTGATAAATAGGAGAACAGATGGTAGTTGGTTAAGAAAATAAGCTCTGTAATGTATATAAAGTGCCTATACATAGTATACAATGACTGACTCTGGGTTCTGCCTTCATCTTCCCCTCCATCTTATGCCTATAAGATTTTGACTAATACTGCAGGGTGGTCTCAACTTTTAAACCCAATCTTAGTTCTTTGTTCAAGGCCCCTTATCTTGTCAGCTTGGGCTGCTATAACAAAATACCATAAACTTGGTAGCTTATCAACAGCCAGCTCTCACATCTCTTCTTATAAGGGTGCTAATCTTATTCATGGGGGCTCCATTTAATGACCTAATCATTTCCCAAAGGCCCCATCTTCCAACATTAATACATGGACATTAGGGTTCTAGCATATGCACTTTGAGGGACACAAACATTAGGTCCCTGGCATTCTTCCCTTGTGTAAGGTATGCTCTTCCTGTTGCTTAAGAGTATGCATGGGAAAGCAGCAGGAGAAAGAATTCCAGGTTAAAGTGGTCATGGTTTTTTGGTTTAACATGAAACCCCCATTGGCCCATTGAAAGGAGCCAGAAAAATGTCTAGCACAGAGGGGAAAAACCAAGAGTCATGAAGCCTGGGAGATCATCTGCTTTAGGCAGGAAAAACAGCATTCAGAATGGACTCTAGGGATTCTCAGGTCTCACTGGTTACCAATTTTTTTTTCATGGTCAAATTTTGTGGGTTTTTTTTTTTTTTTTAAAGGTTTTAACAGTGGAGAAAAAAAAAAAAAACCCACAACAATCTGATAATGGAAAGGAGATAGTAAAAGGAAGATAATCAGAGCCTTTAATTTGACAACAGGTACACCAGCTCTATGCCCATATACTGTGGTCAAATCAGCCTTCCCTGGTGCCATAGACTAAATTGTGTCCTTTCCAAATTTCTGTTGAAACCCTACTCCCTAGTGTGGCAGTATGCAGAGACAGACCTTTTAACAAAAAGGAAAAGTTACATGAGGGTGGTCCCTAAGCTGCTAGGACCATGGCTTTAAAAGAATGGGAGGCAGATCTCTATCTTGTAATGACTCCGATATCTATCTTTAGGCCAGTAGAGCTTCACCAGAACCAAACCATGCTGTCACTCTCTCCAATTTCTAGCTTCCAGAACTGCAAGAAAATAAATTTCTGTTGTTTAAGCTAGCCAGGCTATGGCATTTTGTTATTAGGTATCCCAAGCTGACTAATATACCTGTCATATTCTATAGGAATTCCTTCAAAGACAAGCCCGGCCTACTGGATCTGCAGGAACACCATGGAACACAGGACATGCTGTGATAATGAGGCTCCAGGGTAACTGGTTCAGTCCTAAGTTTCAGGGTCAAAATAGCCGTCAGTTATTTAGCACCAAGTGTCAAATGATTGACCTAAAATTTCCATTTAGATATTTCCAAAACCCTGGAAGATAATGTCATTAACCACATGACAGGGAGGAGGAAACTGAGGGTCCAAGGAGAAGCATGATCCCTGAAAGTTCCATATCTAGTATGTGTTCAAGCTTCCAAAGAAATTAGTTTCTGTCTGAAATACTGGATTCTGTTAAAGTTCTCTTGGCTTCTTGTTCTTTAAGAGCAAAGACATTTGAACCTGAATCATACACTGAGATTAACAAGATATGGTCCTTACTCTTTAATCATATGTGTTCCTATGTAGTGGGGGCAGTTTGGAGCATGAGGTACAGAGATAGGCAACTATGCAGAGTTTAAGAATTATCTTTATGGTGTTCATGACAAGAGCCTGCACTTCTGTAGGAAACACCATAGAGAGCACAAGTGCAGCAACAAGGATATAGTTCATCAGAAATTGTTGAAATTGAGGTTCCAATACTGGTTCTTGGTTTCCTGTAAATCTGATTTCCAGTTCCTCCTAAAATAAACCTCATTGTGATCTCCATCAACAACTGCTTTCTAACTCTTATGTATCACACTTTCTCTCCACTTATGGACCAAATCTGGCACTTTGTTGTTCAGCTTTGGCCATTGTTGCACTTTGCTTTGGACTCCATTTCTGACCAGTAGAAATCAGTAGTATATAATATTGTTTAGTCTTAGGGAGAATCTGGAATTCAGCATATTTACATTCAACTTTTTATAATCCAGGAGTTCCAAAATGGGCACATGAAGGGAAAATGGAGACTAAAGCCTTTGGCCAGTATGTTGTTTTTTTTTTTATTTTAAACAACTTAACTGAGTTATAATTTATATATACTACAATTAACCCATTTTAACTATTACTATTTATTGACCTTAAGAGTTTTGTAAACATTATTGGACTTGAGAACATTTGCATCACCCATCACAAAAAATACTAGTGTCTGTTTGCCATCACTGCTTATTCCCACACTCTATCCCAGGCAACCACAGATCTGTCTCTATAGGGTTCACTTCCTCTGGATATTTCCTATAAATGTAATAATAAAACATATGGTCTTTTTGTCCGTTTTTTTGTTAGCGTGTGAGTTTTGAGGTTTATTCATGTTGTAGACGATATCAGTACTTGATTCCTTTTTATTGCCAAATACTATTCCATTGAATGGATACACTACATTTTATTTATCCATTCTCCTATTGATGGACATTGGGTTGTTTCCCCCTTTTTTTCCTATTATGAATAATATTGCTATGAACTGCTACTTATATACAAGTTTTGAGGACTTCTGTTTCATTTCCCATGCATAGGCTCCAAGGATTGGAATTACTGTGTTATATGGTTAATCTATGTTAAACCAATTAAACTGCCAAACTCTTCTCCAAAGTGGTTGTAACATTTAACATTCAAATTGCCAGTTTACCAACATTCACATTAACACTTGTTCTAAGATTTTTGTCTACTAGCTCTTTAATTTAGGTCTGGGATCCATTTTGAGTTAATATTGTATATGGTGTGAGGTAAGGGGACAACTCCATATGGATATTTAATTGCTCCAATACCTTTGCACATTAAATTGTCTTGACATCTCTGTCAAAAATGACCATAAAATCAGTTGATCGTAAATAGGAGGGTTTACTCTCAACTCTATTTCATTGATATTTAGGCTATCCTTATGACAGTACCATATTGTTTTGATTGTTGTTTCTTTGTAGTAAGTTTGATATCAAGAAGTATAAATTCTCCAGCTTTGTTCTCTTTCAAGACTGTTTTGGCCCTCTAGATCCTTTGATTTCCATATGAGCTTTAGGATTAGCTTGCTAATTTCTGCAAAATACCAGCTGGAAATTTTGAGAGGAATTTCCTGAATCTTTGAAGGTTTTAAATCTTTAGAACTTAAAATTGAATGCTTTTAGAAGAGACAGTTGCCCTCCAACTTGCCAAGATCCCCACCACTTTTTGTTTTATTCCAATTTTACCACAGGACATACCTGGTATCTAAATCATTTGTATGAACTCCTTACCTCTACTTAGGAATGGCGGAATAAGAAATGGAGTAAGAAGGATAAAGACTGGGGCATTCTTTCTAATCTTATTATTGACAAACAATTATCAGCAAGTCTTTATTCCTAAGGATAGAATGTAGAGTAATTACTAAAGTTATTTAGTAAGGGTATGAATAAAAATTGGCAGTGAATCCTCAGAAGTTAATGTTTTAGTTCATTTATTGGTTATTAATTATATGTTTGATATTTGAGACCTTTTGCATATGCACACTGTTATCTGTATAATACATCTTCAAAGTAAGCATTATTGTTCCTGTTTTATAAATAATCATTAGAAAAGATCGGTATTTTCCCCCAATAATTTGGATGCTTTTACTTTATTTTATTTTATTTTATTTTATTTTATTTTATTTTATTTTATTTTATTTTATTTTTTGGTGTTCCAAGATTCATTGTTGTCTTTACTTGGATGGCAGTGTTTCTGTCCCCTGAAATCCCATGGCATTTTCTCTGGACCCCTGTTAGAACTTATAGAAATACTTCACCTTATTTTACCCATTTATGTAGACATAATGCCTCTTACTAACTGGAAATTTTTGAGGTGACAGACTCTAGAGAACTCATCCATATCCCAGATGTGCCTTTTACAGTAAAGATTAAACATTGCAGAGCATTTGTATTTGCTACATGAGCAAATATACCAAATGATAACTGAGGTTTTAATAGGTTTATTTTTCTAAACAGGAAGAATTTGGGGTCTCATTTTACACTTATTTCCAATAAAAATTCTAGCAAATTTAAAATATAACATCTTAGAGAATTTGGGCTACTAGAAAAATTCCTTTAGTAAACTGACAATAGCACATCCAAATAAGATCTAACATGTAGAATTTCAAAACTCCTATTCAGATTGTGCTATGTTTTATGTGTCCTTCTTTACTGGCATATTTAAATTTATTTTTTCAGGATTGTCCCTGAACTGTCGCCCACACAGCACATGTATTATTGTCCTTTCTTGGTTATGAGTTCATGAGAATATTCCATGTCTCCTGCCCCGTTGCCCTGCAGTTGTCCACATAACTACTTTGTCTCTGAGGGTGCCAGGTTCTTACTTTTCTTCTGAAGAGCAGCTTGGGAGTGAAACTGTGATTATGACCTTTATTTAACTATCAGTAAATCAAGAGTAGTTTTTTGGGATTTTAAAGCTAAACAGACACTAACACTGAACATTAAACTGTTATAGTCTCAATGGTTAATTTTAAAGGTTGTTTTTTTTTTTTTTCTTGCTCTGAGAACATTTTGAGCTGAAAGCAGGAGATACTCAAGGATTCTTAGATCCAAATAATATATGAGCCAAACCATGGAATACATCTTATTTCAACATGAATCCTGAGCACCTAACATGGTACCTAGCATATGTTTGTTCTTAATTAGAAAGCATTTCTTTCCTCACCCATTCTTCTGTGTGTGTGTGTGTGTGTGTGTGTGTTAAAGATTTTATTTATTCATTTGACAGAGATCACAAGTAGGCAGAGAAGCAGGCAAGAGAGAGAGAGGGAGAAGCAGACTCCCTCCTGAGCAGGGAGCCCGACACAGGACTTGATCCCAGGACCCTGAGACCATGACCCAAGCCGAAGGCAGACGCCCAACCCACGGAGCCATCCAGGTGCCCCACCCATACTTCTGTTTTTATTTTCTTTTTGGTATTTTACTTCTCAGCTCAGTGGTCTCTAAACATCTTGAACTTACCAGGTTTCACATGAAAATAAAACTATTGGTAGATATTAGAAATCATGCAGTCACCTTGCTCCTACAGGGTGATTTAAGTGTTCCTAGGATACCGAGAAAGAGTTGAACCCCCTTTCTGGTTGTTGCAATCACATGGTCAGGAGCTAAATTCAACTCTTCTATTTTTATTTTGGAAGTGTCTCTAAGGTTGGGTGTCAGATGGCTAGGATGACTGGACATCTGAAATCTATTCAAATGTAAGTATTATAAGATGTACTCTCATTCATTTAATCATTCAAGAGATAAATATGGACTATCTACAATGTGCCAACTGGGGATAAAAGAAAGATACAGTCTTTGCCCTCAAGAAGCTTATAATACAATTGGGCAGGGAGATAATAGACTCCAACATGTGCTGATTGTTATATTAGAGTAAATAATGTGCTCTGGAAGCAGAGAAGGGAGTGAAAATGTTGCCCGAGGGTTGGGGAAGCATGTTTATTTTGTTGGTGTGCATACTCTTTTGTCACTGGAAGCCCTGAGGACAATTTTTACGCATACTCATTTGGTAAAATAATATTTATAAAATATTTTACTGTCCTCAGATCATAAGGAAAATGATTCATACATCATAGCAGGACATGCAGCACCAGAACACTGGATTAATACTTTTTAAGTATTTATAGTCATTGCTGTGAAATGACCTTGAAGGATTTTAATTTACTTTGTGACAATGGATGTAAACAGAAGATTGCTGGACAAATGACTCTTTTCATCTTGACCCAAGAATATCTTCTCCCTAATCTGCCAGTATTAAGAAAACCTTCTTTCTCTACTTTCCCTTTTGTATCTCCCCCTCCCTTGTCTTTTCCTCTCCCCTTCAAGCATTTTTTGGGCCCTTGCCTTGTGTCAGACTATGTAGTAGGTACTGAGCATACAAAGATGGCTAAAAATAGTCTAGCAAAGGAGACAAATTTACTCTAGTCACTAGGACATTGCTTTAATAGAAGGATGTGTAATATGCTGGCGATGCTTTAAGAAACAATTATATCTGCCTCAGGGGAATCCAGCAAGGTTTATGAGAGGAGGTGGTATTTGAACAAGGTTGTGACAGACATGCGTTATTTTTTTCTTTTCTTTCTTTTCTTTCTTTTCTTCTTCCTTTTTTTTTTTTTTTTTGGTTAAGATTTTATTTATTTATTTGAGAGAGAGAGAGAGAGAGACAGTGAGAATATGAGAGTGGAGAAGGTCAGAGGGAGAAGCAGACTTCCTGTGGAGCTAGGAGCCTGATGTGAGACTTGATCCCCAGACTCCAGGATCACGACCTGAGTTGAAGGCAGTTGCTTAACCCAATGAGCCATCCAGGTGCCCGAGATATGCATTCTTATACATTCTAGTGACCTAATTAGTATCTGGACAATTGTAGCAGTCTATGCAATTATGAGGGGAGTCTTCATAAGAATAATGTACAGATCACAAATACCCAAAGAAAATGAAAACTTTAATTAAAAAAAAATGTTCCTCTGCTTATTGCAGCATTATTTGTAATAACTAAGCTATGGAAGCAACTGAAGTATCCTATTGATAGATGAATAGAAATGTGGTGCATACAATACAATGGAATATTGATGTATATACATATACAATGAAATATTACTCAACCGTAAGAGATCTTGCTATTTGCAACATGGATGGACCTAGAGGGAAATAGCAAAGTGTAATAAATCAGACACAGAAACACAAATACCATATGATTTCACATATATGTGGATTCTGATAAACCAAATAGAAACAGACCCATAAACACAGAAAAAGCTGGTGGTTGCTAGAGAAAAGGGACCGGTGGGGGGAGAGGCAAAATGGGGAAGGGGGTGTGGGAAGTACAAGTTTCTGGTTATGCCATGTAGGTCATGGGGATGAAAGGTATAGCAAAGGGAATATAGCCAAAGGTACTGAAATAGCATTGTATGGTGACAGATGGTAGCTATACTTCTGAGTATAACATACAGATTTGTCAAATCACAATGTTGTACAACTGAAACTAATGTAACATTGTGTCAACTATACTTCAATTAAAAAATTCTATCCCTGAAATCCTTACACTCAATATAGAATTATTTCATAAATGTTCTTTTGAAGCTTTTTTTTTTTTTTTAAATGAAAGCTGGATTGGCTGAGTTTTCTTGCAAATTCAGTGCAATTGGGATTAACATTCTTTGTGCTTGATGCTCTTTGAAGAATAAAGGGCTACTAAATGTTTTTGAAATGCAATTCTAATAGGTAGTCTCCACAGCATTCCTATAAGATCATGCAATCTGTTTAGGTCCGAATCCAAGGGGCACTATTCAGGAAGAACGACCATAATATGATTTTTTTAATATGAGTTGGGCAGTGCAACAGTTATGATAGCTTCTAAGATAATCTCTTATTTGGCTTCTTTTTGTCTTTTGCATATGTATATACATACACATCTACATTTACATATATATGTGCATATGCATATATAGATATATATTTTTCTATATTTTCTGTATTTTTTATATATATATAAATATGGAAAACTATATATATCTAATGTGTATAACTAACTCATTTATCACAAAGTGAACATACCAATGTAATAAACTTGCAGACAAGAAACAGAACTATACTGAAATATTTCCATAAATTTCCCCTTATGCCCTTTCTGTTTGTTACTCCCACAAATCTAACCATCCTGATTTTGAACAGTGTTAATTAGCTTTGCCTGTGTGTGTATGAGAGTTTTAATTAGCTCTACGTTTTTTATGTATTTAAATTTAATTAACATACAATTTTATATTAGTTACAAGTGTACAACCTATTGATCCAATAATCCTACACATTATTTAATATGCTCACCATGATAAGTATAATCATTATTTGTCATCCTACAACATTATTGCTTTATTATTGGCAACGTGCACTATCCTGTACTTCTCATTTGTGACTTATTTTATAGTAGTTTTTTGGTGGAATCTTTAGAATTTTCTGTATATATCATGCCACCTGCAAATACTGGTAGTTTTACTTCTTTCTTACCGATTAGGATGCTTTTTATTATTTTTTTTTTCTCATCTAATTGCTGCATTAGGACTTTCAGTACTATGTTAAATAAAAGTGGTAAAAGTAGACATCCTTGTTTTGTTCCTGATCTTAGAGGAAAACCTTTTTTTTTTTCTTTTTTCCACCAATGAGTATGATGTTAGCTATGGGTTTTTCATACATGACCTTAATTATGTTGAGGTATGTTACCTCTAAACCACTTTTGAGTTTTTATGACAAGTGGATGTTGTATTTTGCTAAATGCTTTTTCTGCATCTATTGAGATGATCACATGGTTTTATCTTGCCTCTTATTAATGTGATGTATCACATTGATTTGCAAGTATCGAACTACACTTGCAACCCTGGAATAAATCCCACTTGATTTACTAGTAGGAATAAATCCCACTACTTTATTGTAGTGACTGACTTTTTTAAAATGCATTGTTGAATTTGGCATGCTAATATTTTGTTGAGGGTTTTTGCATCTATGTTTATCAGAGGTATTGGAAGACTGTATGTTTCTAGGAATTCATCTATTTTTTCTATGTGGTCCAATGTGTTGGCATGTAATTGTTCACAATATTTTCTTATAATCTTTCATACTCTGTGATGTTATTTGTTGTGTCTTCTCCTTTATTTTTTATTTTATGTGTTTGAGTTCCATTTTTCTTGAATTTGGCTAAAGGTCTATCAATTTTGTCTATCCTTTGAAAGAACCAGCTTTTGGTTTCATTGATCTTTTTTGGGGGGGGGTGTCTCTATTTCATTTTTCTGCTCTAATCTTGATAATTTCCTTCCTCTACTATCTTTCAGCATTGTTTTTTCTAGCTCCTTTAGGCATAATATTAGATTGTTGGAGATTTTTCTTGCTTCTTGAAATAGGCCCATATTGCTAAAAATTTCCCTGTTAGAACTGTTTCTCCCATGTCCCAAAGGTTTTTGCTGTTTTATTTTAACTTTCATTTGTCTTCATGTATTTTTTTAATTTCCTCTTCAATTTTTTGGTTGACCCTCTGGTTGTTAGAATCATGTTGCTTAGCTTTCTTGTGTCTGTTTTTTTTTCCCCAGTTTTTCTTGTAGTTGATTTCTAGTTTCATACTGTTGTGGTCAGAGAAGATGTTTGATAGGATTTCAGTTTTCTTAAATTGACTGAGACTTGTGTTGTAACATATGATCTATCCTGGAGACTATTCTATGTACACTTGAAAATAATGTTACTCTGCCATTTTGGGATGGAGTGTTCTGTACATATCTGTTAGGGCCATCTGGTCTATCATTCAAAGCTGCTGTTTCTTTGTTGAAAATCTGTCTGGATGATTTATCCATTGATATAAGTAGGGTGTTAAAGTCCTTACTGTATTACTTTCAATTTCTTGCTTTATGTCTATTAATATTTGTTTTATATATTTAGGTTCTCCTATGTTGGGTGTAATGATATTAACAACTGTTATATCTTCATCATATTGATGCCTTTATCGTTATGTAAGGCCTTTGTCTCCTCCTACAGTCTTTGTTTCAAAGTCATTTTGTCTGATATAAGTATCGCTATCCTAGATTTTTGCGGTTGTTGTTGCTTCTATTTGCATAGAATAAATTTTTCCATCCCTTCACTTGTATTTCATTTGTGTCTGTAGGTCTGAAGTAAGTTTCTTATAGGTAGCATATACTTGGGTCTTGTGTGTGTGTGTGTGTGTGTGTGTGTGTTTCCCCTATTCTATCACCCTATTTCTTTTGATTGGAACACTTAGTCCATTTACATTTAAAGTAATTATTAATAACTGTGTACTTGTTACCATTTTGTTAGTTTTCTGGTTGTTTTTGTAGTTCTTCTGTGTTCCTTCTTTTATATATACATATATGTAACTTATGTGTATATAAATTATATATGCATATATAATTTTTTAAATTACGTTAACTTAGCTGACATATAGTACATCATTAGTTTTTGATGTAGTGTTCAACAATTCATTAGTTTGTTTCCCAGAGTTCAGAGTCTCTCACGGTTAGTCTTTCTGATTTCTTCCCCTTCAGTTTTCCCTCCCTTCCCTTTGGTACTCTGTGCTGTTCTTTATATGCCACATATGAGTGAAACCATATGATAATTTTCTTTCTCTGCTTGACTTATTTACTCACCATAATCCCATAATCCCCTCCACTTCCATCTGTGTCGATGCAAATGATAGGTATTCATCTTTTCTCATAGCTGAGTAATATTCCATTATATATATGTACCACATCTTTAACCATTCATCTGTTGAAGGACATCTTGGCTCCTTCCTGTAATATATTTTCGGTTTGTGGTTACCATTAAGTTCATACCTTATGCATATGACAATACTTATTAAAATGATGGTCATTTAAGTTTCAACACATTCTAAAAGAATGAAATTTCTATTACACGTCTGTTGTACTTACATGACATCATATTTCAAGTACTACTTTGTATATCTTTTTAAAAAATATTTTGTAGATTTTACTTTTGCATTTTAGCCTCCATACTACCTTTAGAAGTGATTATTACCTATATTATGTTTGCTTTTACCTGTGAAATTTCTCATTTCATAATTTTCTTCTAGTTATGGTCTCTCATTTCCAGTTAAAGAATTCCTGTTAACATTTCTTGTAAGGCCAGTTTACTGATGGTGAATTTGCTTAACTTTTGTTTGTCTCCTCATTTTGTCAAACTCACTGTGTTTGTCTCTATGCATTAAGTAGGTCAGCTATATCTCCTGGTCTTGAAAGCAGCGATCTTCTATATAGGAGAGTTCCTGTGGTGCCATGTACTACAATTCCCCCTTCACAAGAATAAGGTGCTCCAGGAGTGTCCCCTAGTGTTGCACACAAGTAGTGTGGGCTACTTGCACCCCAGTGGTTTGTATAAGCCATGATTGCCTTCAGCCCAACTGGCTGTGATGATCTGCTTCACTTGCTGTGAGTGCACTGGGCAGGGTTGTGCTTCTGCTGTTGAGACCTGTCTGAGGGTGCAATGGGCTTTTTGGTGAGCAGGACTTGCTTCCTTGCACAGCCAACTAAAAGGTTGGGATGCTGACACTGTCGGCATACTGGTGTATTTGGTTATCTTCCCTTCTCCCCAGCTTAAGAATCCTTTGAGAGCAGTACAAGTTCCTTCCACATGTTCCTGCAGGAACTGCTTTAGAAGAATCCCTACCAAGGTAGTCAGCTGAATGAATGGGTCTACAGGTTAACAAGGTAGGGGGTAGTGGTATTAGCAAGGTAGATAGAAAGCATTGGTTTTGACTCCTACAAGTGTTTGGAATAGAAGGCTGGAGCATAGAAGAGAAATGGTATTTGCCAGCATTTTGGTTCCTGAAGAAATCTCCTGAAAATCCCTGTCTCTACAGCATGTGTCCTAAGATTAACTAATACATCTCTTTCATGTATACCTTGGGCACTTTTCAAACTGCTGTTTCTGTGCTGCGTCTTGAGCCAAGTTATTTATTATGCTTGTTCTTTAAAGGTGGGGGACTCCATTTCCTATTATATCCTGGCTCTCCTGAAGTCAAACTCTGCTGTTTTTCAAAACCAGGGATTGTGGGGTTTAGTCCCTTCATGGGTCCCCTTTGCCAGGGGTGACTGCTATAGAGTCTGATCCTCTTTTCATTTGTGGTGTCCCTCCTCTTTGTTAGTCTTGCCCCGGGTTTGGTTCCCAACTCTGCGTCTTCCTCTCCCTTTTTTAATGTGACTTCTTCTTTAATGATTAATGGCAGAAGTCTGTTCTGCCAGTCTTCAGATTTAGTTGCATAGGTGTAGCTGTTTTCTCAGTATGTCCATAGAACAAGGTGGGCTGAGGATCCTCCTATTCTGCCATCTTCCAAAATCTTTGATATATTTAGTAATGCTTGCTATGAGGTTTGAAATATGCATCTTTAGCTAGATCTTGTCTATGTTTAAATAATATACTATTTCCATATAATATTAAAACCTTATTGCTGTATACTTGGATTTTTTTCCTCCTGTCTTTTATGATGCTATTTTTAGAATTCTCATCTGTAAATGGGTTTTAAGCTCTCAAATACATCATTATTATATTTTGTAGACAAGGTTATTTTATAGAAATTTAACAATGAGAAAAAAAAATCTCTGGGATTTATCTGCTATTTAACCTTTCTAGGTATCTTTCTTTGTAGAAATTCAATTTCCATTTTCTATTCTTTTCCTGCAGCTTGAAGAAACTCATTTAGTATATTTTGTGTTGCAGGTATGCTGCTGATGAATTCTTTCTGTTTCTGATAGTCTGAAATTGTTATTATTCTGCCTTTATTTTTGGAGAATAATTTTTGCTGGGCATAGAATTCTAAGTTAGTTTCTCCTTAGTTGTGTTTTAGCACTTTAAAAATATTCTTCCGTTGTCTTGTGGCTTCCATTATTTTTGATGTGGAGTCAGTATTGATTGTTGCTTTGTATTTTGTACAAAATACAAAATACAAAATAAACAAAATACAAAATACAAAATATAAAATAAACTCCTCTCAAGTTTATTTTAAGATTCTCTTACTGATAGTGAATAATTTTATTAGATACATTTTTAAATTTTGTTTTGTATTCATCCTTAAAGTTTATTTAATGTTTTGAATATGAGATGTATATAATATCAAACTTGGAAATATTTTGGTCATTACCTCTTAATAATTTTTCTGCCTCTTCTATTCTAAACACCAGTTATATGTATATTAGACCATTTGTATTATTCCACATGTCACAGCAGTTCATTTCTTTTAGCTGTTAGGGTATGTGCACATTCATTTTGCATAGTTTCTATTACACTGATTTAAAATTTACTGGTATTTCATTTTCCAATGTCAATTTTCTTTCAAGACCATGCAGTGACATTTTTTATTTTAGGTATGAACCTAAATGAACTACTATTCCATTATGACAAAAAATGAAATCCTACAATTTGTTCCAACAGGATGAACCTAGCGGGTATTATACAAAGTGAAATAAGTCAGAAAGAGAAAGACAAATACTGTATGATTTTGCTTACATGTAGAATCTGAAAAAAAAACAATAAACAAAAAGCAGATTGGACTGACACATACAGGAATTAAACTGTTGGTTGTCAGATTGAGGGAGGGTTTGGGAGATGGGTAAAATAGGTAAAGGTGATTAAGAGGTATAAACTTCCAGTTATCTAGTATGTAATGTGAGTGTAATGTACAGCAAAGGGGATATACACAATAATATTTAATAATTTTATTTGGTGACAGATGGTAACTGAACTTAACACAGGCAACATTTCATAATATATACAAATATTAAATCATTATAACATATACTTG
Source organism: Mustela nigripes (assembly GCF_022355385.1). Lineage (NCBI taxonomy): Eukaryota > Metazoa > Chordata > Mammalia > Carnivora > Mustelidae > Mustela > Mustela nigripes. Next base: position 48,997,793 of record NC_081570.1, on the reverse strand, counting down.
AAAGAAATAGGATATTGTATGCCAGTTATAATTTAAAAAATACTATTTGTAGTTAAATTAGCAGCATTTGTATTTTGAAATGTGATGTCTTACCTAGGATTGGAAAGTTGAATCTTAATATGTATTATTATGCTTGTTCTTTGTATATAATATATATTATATAATGTATAATATAATATAATATGTTATATATTATATAATGTATATTATACATAATATAATATAATATATTATATTAAAATTAGCATATTTACATTTTACTTATTGATACACTGATATGAGGAAATTTGAATTTTTTTAATCAAAGCTAAACTTAAATTTTTTTTTACTATTATTTTATGATTGTGGGTATGTATAAATTAAGTAGAAATAAACACTTCTTGGAGGGTTGCTTCTTTCACTTAGTATGGCTTGTGAGATTCATCCATATTTTGTGTGTAGTGGAAGACTATTCACTCATTACTTTATAAAATTACATAAATATATCCTAATTCTTCTAAGCTACTTCCAGTGGGCTGCTTATAGGATTTAACTTACAACAGACAAGGGAAGAAAACCAATATTTGTAGAACTATATGCCAAGTGATTTCTTCACAATGTGGCAGCCAGTTATGTAGTATTGCTAAGGACCAGACATTGTTGTAAGTACCTGACATATATTAATTCACTTAGTCATCACAACTGTCTTATAGAGTAAGTGATCTTATTATCATCACCCAAATTTCCACATCAAGTTACTTAGGCAAGATTAAATTCCTGGGCCAAGGTCCCACATAGAAACCATATGACCTGGTATTTGAGTGCAGGTAGTTTGCTTTAAAGGACTTGGTCTTAATTTTGCAATATTGCCTGTGCATAAATAAGGCATTAAACACAAACTCATTTAGTTATTGCTACTTCTAGACGCTATCTCTTTTTTATAGTTGAATAAACATACATGTAGAGTTTGTCCAGTGGCTAAGAGTCAGGTCTGTTGCTCTGTGGTTTCCTATTTTATATCCTTTTTTCAAGGTTTTTTTTTTCACTTTTTATTTTAAAATAATTATAGTTTTACAGGGAGTTTCAAAGAGAACAAAGAGGTCCCATGTACTTTTTGCCTAGTTTCTTCAATGATAATCTTTTTGTATAAGTAAAGCTTGCTGTCAAACCAGGAAATTGATTTTGATGTGGTCCACAAACCAAGCTTGATTTTTTTTTTTTTATATTGGCTTCTAAACACTCTCAAAAGTTCAGACACACAGAGTGAGACAGTTAGTTCTTTTCTCTATAGACAAAGGGGAATGAAAAACAAACCAAAACAATCAAAGAATATTGTGGTTCTAGGAATCAAACCCTCATACCTTCTTATCTTAAAAAAAAATCGCATTTCACCCTGATAAGCTTAATGGTGAAACTGGCCAGAAAAATGCTCCAAGACAGTATAATCCTATTATGTACTAAAATCCCACTTCCATAAAAGAAGATGAGTTAAGCTATGAATCTGTAAAGATACTGACAGAAGTCCTCTTCAATGCATGAAAGCAATATCTATGTGAGAAATTAGAAAATGGGACCAGGTTCTGAAACTTATTGCAGGAGTATTGCTTGCCCAGAATGTCTTAGAAAATTGATGGCTGGCCTTTCTAAAAGTTTTCCACTCAGTCTGTGGTAGAAATTTTGCTCTGTGGCATTACAATTCTAAAGATCTTTTCATGGAATTCACTAAAACCTTAGATTCATTGCTCAGAAATGAGTATAAAACCACTTAGTCTATAAGGCAAAAGAGACCTGTATTTGCTCTTGTTAGGCCATAAAGCAATCTCACCTCAGGTACTCCAATAGCTATAGCTGCATAAGAATGAGAATTGTGTTATGTTCACAAAAATAAATCTTGGTAGCTTTTCCCAAGGCAGAAGACTAAAGACCAGTCCCATGTTTCTTTCAAATTTGAAAACCAAATTCTTGCCTCTATTTAATCCAGAGCCTGTATGGTTCTGCCCAGGCCATCCATTTACTTTTTTTTTTTTTTTTTTTTTTTGCATTCATAGAGCACCTTTCCTCCAAAATGAAGTCTTTGTCAGACCTGGCTCTTGGAGCCACAATTGATCACAAGGATGCTGTGGAGCAGGCAGGTTAAGCAGAATATCAAGCACTCCTTTGTTATTGGAAAAAGAAATGAGTTTCCAGGATCTTTAATGTGGAGACACTTGTTTCACTTTTTAAAAGCATTATTACTGTTGGAAATTTGTAAAATCTTGGAAAAAAAAGTGAAATCGTTTGCATTCTTTATTATAAAATACTTGCGGCCCTAAACAGTAATGCCTTTGTTACTAACTTGTAACAGTTCTGTAACAAATTAAAGTAGGAAAAGTTTCTTATTTGCCAATCTAAACAAGACACAAAAAGAAAAAAAAAAAAAAAGTAGAAACATCTCTGGGTCATCGAAATTGGGTTTTGGCAGATTTGCAGACATTTTGATTTATAAATGTATCTGTCTTTCCAAACTGTGTCATACCTTCTTTTCCAGCATACTCCAAAAAACCATCAGGCAAAGTTCAAAATTTTGAAAAACTTGTTGCAGAATGCTTTTGGGGAATACAGTCTCTCTGACCCTTACGATGACAGTTAGGGATACTAGCATCGAGCTGCAGACATTCCCATCTCTCCACTCTTGCCCTGACAGCACATTGCCACGGGATAAACAGAGGTGCTTTAAGATATTGCCGGAACAGCTTGAAGGGATAGAGGAAGGAATATTGTAGGTCAAAAAGCATGAAGCCAAGAGTCTAGAAACAACTTCTATCTAGGTCCATTGATACTTGCGATGTGACTTTGGATAACTTACTTGCTACTGATGGCCCTTAGTTTCCAAATATCCACCACTAGATAGAGGTTAAATATCTCTCTCTCTCTCTCTCTCTCTCTCTCACACACACACACACACACACACACATACACACACACACACACACATACACACACCCACACACCCACACACACACACTTATTAAAAGGAAGGAACATCCAATTACCTAAATGATAACAGGCGCAAAAAGTAAGTACAAAAGTAAAATAAAAAAAACGTGTTTTCATTTGGTGAAGTAGCCATTCATTGAATTGTTAGGAGACTTTTGCTGTTGTTCCTGTATTGCCCTTAACAAATTGATTTTGATCTTTTTTGGGGGCAGGAAGTATGTCTTGTTTATATACTCATATAACCTTAATATATAGCACTTGTAAGTACTTAATTTTTTGTGTTATTGAATAAGTGAATTTATACATCTCGATTAGGTATGATATTCTTGAATCTTATGACTGATAAAGGAATATCATTCAAATATCACGTTGGAAGAAAATTAGCAGGGTTTTTTTTTGTTTTGTTTTGTTTTTTAAGGTGGGCCAAATAGATACCATTATTGATTTAATGCAATATTTCCAAATGAAAAGTGTTTCTTGGAAGTAACTTTTGTTCTTTGAGACTGTGATTTAGTAAATTCTAATTTTCCTTCTGGCAACAATTCTTTTACTGATTTGAAATGCAAGGATTTTACAGAAGTTACAAATAGCATTTAAAAAAAAAGTCAAAATCAGGTTGTCTACATTATTATTCTGCCTCTTGAAGCTATAAGAATGTGCATCTTTCTGCTGAGCTGGAAGACTTTTGGTTATAGTGGAGGATATGTCAAGGAGATGCTGATGGTGACAATTTTAGGGGCTTTAGAAACATAGTTGAACATGTGGAAGATAGAGCTGCTATCTCTCTGTGTGCCACAAATTAGGAATTTCCTTTAGTTCTTTCCTATATAGTTTGGGAGGAAAGTATTCTATGTTCTGGAAATCTTTCAAAAACTAATAACCTTCTCAAAGTATTCTTACATCATAGAGTCTCATAATTGGAGGGGGCTTGAAATATTATGTGACTAATATATACCAAAAATAGAACTTCCTTTTATATTATCCCCGCCTATTTTTCTCTCAGGTGACAGGGATCTCACTAATGTACAAAGCACCAGCACAAGAGGTTTAGTTGCAATAAAACTCTTTTTGTCTTGGGCTAAGATCTGATTTTATGAATACTTTCCAATATTGATAGTTCATTTTTTTTCACTTATTTATCTCAATATGTATAGTCATAACCATTTCTGAGCAGGGAATAAGCACTAGGTTACAAAGTTGGAAAGCCACGGTCTTTGACCTTTATGATCTTATAGTAAGTGGGAAAAGGAACACGAAGCAAATAATGACCATACAAAGAAATATTGACTTAATGAGAGTGCATACCAAGTGTAGTGAGTACTTAATAGAAGCCTAAATCAGCTTTGAGGGATAGAGAAGGCATTATGAGTAGTTAATGTTTTCATTGATGTTTAAAGAATAAGTTATATTGTGGGCAAGGAAATAGCATGTACAAAGGCCAAAATATTGAGAAAAATCTGTGTTGGGGGTGGCAGGAGGAGGACGTTGAAGGTGGAGAGCTGTAGGAACAGCAGGGCACAAAGTATGGGCTTCCTCAGGGAGTTTGCTAAAATGCAAACTCTCACTCTAGACCTACTGAGTCAGAATCTGTATTTTAACTGGATCCCTGGGTGGTGCTTTTATGTATTAAAGTTTGAGAAGCACTCTCTAAAGCAAAAGATTGGACGGGAATGCCCTATACTGAAGTGCAAAGCCCCAGAAGAAAACACCAGAGGTTCTTTTTGCAGCTCAGTTGTTCGGAGTTGAGAGGGGGAAGATTTCAGTTTAGAAGCATTGATGAGTTTGCTCTGACTATGGAAATCTGACTGAAAAACCCATTATACACAGTACCTGAGAGCTCATGACAGATCATTTCAGCAACCATCAGAACATAGGAAATACTAAAAATCATGAGATTAGAGAATATTGCCTAAGAACGTAGACCGCCTGCAACCAATTGCCTTATGATAATGATATCTGATTCCTCATCACTGCAAAGATATGGGCTTGTTCAAGGACATTTCTTTAGTTTGAATCATTTGGTAGCTAGTCTGTGAACATGGCCTCAGGCCATCCTCCCTCCTTATATACATGCTACTATTCACATCAAGAGGTAGGGCTTATTTACCTTCTTCTTGAAACTGGACTTCCCTTTAGACTGGCTTTGTCAATGAGAAGACCTAAGAAGAGACACCCAATGACTTCCACACCTAGGCCTTAAGAAAATGAGCATCATGGGATACCTAGCTGGCTCAGTAGGAAGAGCAAGTAACTTTTGACCTTGGAGCCATGAGTTCAAGCCCCATGTTGGCTGTAGAGGTTACTTAAATATGTAAAACTTTAAAAAGAGGATGAGTGTCTTCTTCCTTTTTCTCTAAAGTCTAAACAGCATGGAGAGGACATGTGGAAGAAAACTGAGGCAACACCGTCATTATAAACAGCTGAGCTCCAGGCTGACAACCAGCACCAATGCCAGTCATGTGAATGGCTATTACAATGTCAGATGTCACAGCCCAGTCAAGGCCCTGGTGACTGTAACCCCAGGTGACCACACAACCACTAGAACTGCCAGGCTGAGCTGCATTCAGTCAACCCACAAAGCCATCATCTATAGTAAAACAGTGGCTGTTTTATGCAGTTAAGTATTGGGGGTGGTATATTATACAGTAGTGAAAAATAGAGACATGATAGCTCCTCACATTTTTTTTTTTTTTTAACAGCCTTGTCTTTGGGCAGTAAGTTGGACACAGGGCAGGCCTCCATTTGAAAATGAACAAAAAACATGCTTACGTATATATGAGTACATGGTGGATGAAAAGAAAAAATTGGCAATGCTTACTATTTGTAGCTAAAACCAAGGTACAAATCTGGGGGAGTCACTTGGCATTATGAGTTGATTTTACCCCTCAGTTGTCTTTTCCCCTCTCACCTCTCATTCTTATTGCTATTGCTTTAGTTCAGTTGGTCTGTGTAGTAACATATTGTACAGTGAAGATCTTTATATCTTCAGTTCTGCTGGCTTACTCATCTTCCTTAAGGCCACCAGAATGATCTTCCTAAAAATCATTTTGAACAAAGAATTCAATGTTCTATCATTGACTATAAAATTAATAAAACTGTTTATTCACTCACTCATTCAGTTAAGCTGCTAATCAAAGCATGAAAATTGTTCATATTCTTTTTTTTTTTTTGGCTTTTAATAAAATTTTTTATTTTTTATAAACATATAGTTTTATCCCCAGGGGTACAGGTCTGTGAATCACCAGGTTTACCCACTTCACAGCACTCACCAAAGCACATACCCTACCCAATGTCCATAATCCCACCCCCTTCTCCCAAACCCCCTCCCCCCAGCAACCCTCAGTTTGTTTTGTTCATATTCTTATTTGAATCTAATTTTCCAGTCATCCCATTTCCTCTTCCTCCACAGTGATTGTTTTTGGTTCTGTCTACACTGAACCATCTTCTGTTCTCCACATCTTTGGCATGAGGGCCACTCCTCTATGCATTTTGGGGGGTTTTATTCTTGGTTTTCAGGTTCAGGTGAAATACCACTTCCGTCGTTAAGGGTTTTTCTATACCACCACTTAGAGCTAGTGGCCCACTTCCCTTAAATCTAGTGTTATTTTTAACCCTTTTCACCAATTAGAAAACACATTATGCATGTGCTGTGTTACATACTTTGCACACAGTGTGTCTCTTAATCTACAAGACAGAACGGCAAAACAAAAACCTGAGAGGTAGTGTTATGATTTGCATTCCATAGATAAGACAACTAAGACCCATGGAGATTATGTAACTTGCCCAAAGTCATGGAGTTTTTATACTACAGAGCTAGAATTCTAGTCCAGACTTACCTGACTCAAATGTTAAGTACCAAATTTTGTTATCTTTTTCTATGGAGCCCATTTTAGTCTCACTTGTACCTTTCAAAGTCATTAAATAGCTATCTCCCATTAGACTGGAAGTTCCTTGAAGGAGAGTTCCCACAGTCTTTCCACTTAGCAAGGTGTTCACTACTACTTTGCCAAGTGATTTGCCAAATTGATACACTTTAATCCAGGTTAGGGAGCTATGCCATTTAAAAGAACTTCCTATATGCTTTATACTGTTTGAGTTGTCAAAAAGGAGAGAGAAGAAAAATTATACCCCAGTGTTCCCTGACTTAAAGTTTATAATAAAACTGAAAAGGGAGACAGAGTTTACTACCACCCTACCAGTTTAGATGGAGTTAAAAAGAATTTACTCTAGCAAAGCTCATTTTCCAATTAACCACTCTTTGTGCAAGCATTTCCCACATCTATTCTATTCTATTCTATTCTATTCTGTTAATGAGGACCAGCATTCCCAAAGTTGATAGGTATTGCTACCATAGATCCATAGATCTTAACCTAAGAAAGGACAAAGGCACTTACTGCATGGTAAGATCTAATAATAGACAACTTATTCACCTGGTGTTTACTGCATTAACATTCAGGATGAGCTCATTGTTTTGGCAAACAGCATGCTTACTCTAGGGGAAAAAAATCTGTCTCCTTCCATTTCACACTACCCTGTTCTCCATCCTCTGTCCTCATGCAAGCTTTCCCTTTATCCCAGGGTAAGTATTAGCAATGATAGCCCTGGTAATGTGGGGACTATGTTATAAATTACCAAAGGGACAGATACATTTCTGGTAGGATACAGAAATACCGAAAACAAGAATACCTCAAGTGTTCCCCATTGTCTTTATTGAGTACTCCAGCTTTTATCGACCACAACTCAAAGATGATGTAAGTTCTGGATCTTCTCCTTAAGAAAAATATACTCCAACGATATTTTACATAGTTTCAATAGGATGTTTCATGAACTACCAGGGATGCAAGGGCTTGTTATTCATAATCATAGTCTAGGAGGATTAAAAAATATTTCCTTGCATGATGTAAGAGGCCCATTCCCCTTCTCAGTATATGCCCTAACCACATGTCTTGAGTCCTTTCTGGTCATGTCTCATCCTTCTCTTCAGCTTCTAGCAGTTTCTGAGCTTTTTGAGTGTTCATGGAACTTTGTGGTTTCTCATGTATGTTCTGAGCTCTCCAGGGTTTGCCCACAGTGAATACTTACAACCAACATTTCAGACCTGGCTCAAGCACTAAGTACTTTGAAATCCTTTCCCACATTCTGGGCCAATTTAGTCTTTTCTTTCTATATATTCAGATTACATCTTCTAGAAATGACCATCAAACTGCACTGTAATTGCTAGTGTATGTCCTCACTTAATAGTACTCCTTTAGGGCAGGAACCCTGATTATACATTTTTGTATTCCTGTAACCTAATATCTAAAGGAACTGATCAACTTTTCTGTTCAACAATGGCTATAATGTAGCTCTCTATTTTAATAGCTTTGTGGGAGAGAACACTGAATGGACTGAATTTAAATCCTCTGGCGACTTCTAGCTAATTGGGCAGAGAGAGGAAGATCTGTAGCAAGAGGAACCTGCTTCCTCCACGACCACATATTTTGGGGGATTCTGCAAAAGGGAGATAAAAATCCAAAAATGTTGTTGGCAGGGGCTAAGGGAAGGGAGTATAGGGAGTTATTGTTTAATGGGTAGAGAGTTTTAGCTATGCAAGATGAAAAGAATTCTGGAGATATTGGGGTGACAGTTGTAAAACTGCATAATGCCACTGAACTCTACACTTAAAAATGCTTATGTGTATTTAATTTTTTTTAAGATAACAAAACATGCAACTATGAAAGAAGATATTGACAAAAAATGGTAAGTGTCCATAACAGTGCCCAAGAAAAGAGCTAAGGTATCACTTTCAACTCTGGAGGCTTTGCTGCTGTGGAGTCTTAGAGGAATCACTTTACCTCTCTGAGACACAGAGTAAGATCAAATTGCTCTTAGCCAATCATTGTTCTGTTTCTGCTACCTAACTCTGTGCAGCTTTTTTGGTGTCTCTTTGGTTTCCAGGTCTGCTCTTCTAAACTTCTGTCAGTGGGATGGGTCCCTAATAACTTTTCAGCAAATGATTTCTCTGCTTTAGATAGTCAGTCTATTTCTTTTGCATGTAACAAAAAGCCCTGAGTAATAAAGCATTTTATTTAAACAAGTCTTCAAGGAGAGATCCTAAGAGGGGTAAGGCATCTAAAATAAGATGTAGGGACCTTGTGACGTTATCTCATCCTACATAGAGATTTTCTCTAAACACACACTTTTAATTATTTCTGGGAAGATCTGAGGTTTTATTGAAATAAGATTTATGTAAATCCTCCTTCAAGATACATCACCTTTCAAAACTGTCATATTCTAATGCGGTGACATTTCTACTACTGCAGTGCTTTTTGGATATCTCCCACAACACTCTTCTTAGTTAAGCAACAAACTTGTCTTCAATGCTTTGTTGACTCATCTGTGTTCCTGACTCAACTCAGGTTTCCATGAGAAAAGAGATATATTAAATATGTCTACACTTTGTATCTAGGGAGTGGCTGGAATCTTGATCAGTATGACAGAATTAATGAGGAGGAATGTGAATGGATGGGTAAAGGAATTGCTGAGTATAGTCAATTTGGACTGAAGAACTCTACTGGATTCTGTTCACCTTTCAATTGATTTCCCTTTCCCCCTCAAGCTTTCTGGACTGCATACATTCTTTTTGAAGTCCTATTACCATAGTCAACATTTGCACCATGGCTAATAAATTAGCATCACTTTGAAAACAAAAATGATTCCATTTTGCACTTGGAATGCGGTCTGAGAATTAGAAAGGGCAGGGGTGTTACTTGCCCTGAGGCCTGGAAAGTCTCTTGGTGTTTTATTAGGTAACAATTTCTGTTTTTACTGGATTTGCTGGTCACTAGCCCCTGGGAACCTGAATGAATGCCAAGAGTAAAAAAGAAAACAGCATGCTCCCTGCTACCTAGAGACCAAATAACCTCCTAACTAAGAGGTATCTATTATTGAAATTAGAGGCACCTATGATGTTAATTCTGAGCTTGACTTCTTAAAGGGAAAAGGCAAGGAGAAGTAGGTCAATGTTAAGACTTGAATAGAAGCAATTGGTACCAGGTTCCCTCCTGCTGGTCCTGCTTGTGAGAAAGTCTTAGAAATGAGGGAGATAGAAATGTCTGTTTCTCAGGATGACTTTCTAAATCATGACTATCACAGAGGTGATCAGAAAATGAGTTCTCTTTTTAAAATATTGTATTTAAAACATATGTTAAAAACAATATGTGTTTCACAGAGGCATTCAGAGAATGGATTCTCTTTTTGGTGCTGTGTGACTGTCAGGAAAATAGCACTAATTTTTCAGAACTTTGGGGGTGATTTGATGCTACAGTACTGGTCTTGTTCCTTCTTAAAACTTGTATTGGGCTCTTTCATAAGTCATCCCTTCAGTTATGTTGGAAACCAGAGCAACTCTGTATCCTGGACCATGATACAGTGGTTGGGGCATTAACTCAGGAGTTAGAAGATTGAAGACAACCTCTATCTCCACCTTTAGCAGATAAGTGACTCTTGCTAAGTTAGTTAACACCTCAGCTTTGGTTTCCTGACTTCCAAATCAAGGATGTTGATGACTGTCCTACTTAGTCACCTTTCTATGTACACTTTTAAAAGCTGCAGAGAATGCAAAATCTGTCAAAATACTTGATAGGGGGACACCTGGGTGGCTCAGTGGGTTAAATCCTCTGCTTTCGGCTCAGGTCATGATCTCAGGGTCCTGAGATGGAGCCTGAATTGGGCTATCTGCTCAGCGGGGAGCCTGCTTCCTCCTCTCTTTCTGCCTGCCTCTCTGCATACTTGTGATCTCTGTCTGTCAAATGAATAAATAAAATCTTTTTAAAAAAATACTTGGTAGGCACAAAGACATTATCAAAATGGAAAAGATGACAAGAATATTAATGGGAGGAGATGAAAGGCTAGTTTTCTCTTTGCTCCTCAATTGGCCTGCTGACAACATCCAGAAAACCATGGCACCTCCAGAGTGAGGCTACAGAAAGTGTAGGGCAGAAAAACAAACCCGGGGTTTGGTGATAGGCAGGTTTGATTCAAATCCATAAGGAATCTATTTTCTGAACATTGATTTCCCCATTTGTAAAACAGATGATAATGCCTACCATAACAGGGTTTTTAAGTGCAGGGATAAATGAAATAATGGAATAAAACTCTGCCTGAAACATAGGAGGTCCTTGATTTTAACTTCTCTTTCTCTCTATGTGTTTGGATTTTAAGGGGTTTGGGGGCCAGAGGAGTTGATAGAAAAGGTGGAAATTCTGCTATGTGTTACTGATGGTCTCTACAGAAATTTGCCAAACTGATTTTTTTTTTAAAGATTTTATTTATTTTTTTGACAGAGAGCAACTGCGAGAGAGGGAACACAAGCAGGGGGAGTGGGAGAGGGAAAACAGGCTTTCCGGGGAGAGCAGGGAGTCTGATGTGGGTGAGGCTTAATCCTGGGATCCTGGGATCATGACCAGAGTCAAAGGCAGTGGTTTAACAGCTGAGCCACCCAGGTGCCCCTGAAACTCTTATTATTGAAAGTAAAGTCAGGAGGATGTTTGTGGTCTGTTTTTTGTTTTTTGTTTTTAATTTTTTCAATTTATTTATTTTCAGAAAAACAGTATTCATTATTTTTTCACCACACCCAGTGCTCCATGCAATCCATGCCCTCTATAATACCCACCACCTGGTACCCCAACCTCCCACCCACCCCCCCGCCACTTCAAACCCCTCAGATTGTTTTTCAGAGTCCACAGTCTCTCATGATTCACCTCCCCTTCCAATTTCCCCCAACTCCCTTCTCCTCTCTAACACCCCTTGTCCTCCATGATATTTGTTATGCTCCACACATAAGTGCAACCATATTGATTTTTGACTGTTACTCGTGATTAAAGAATACTAACAGGGGTTTCTCTGAGAAATCAGAAATGTAACAACAACAACAAAAAAATTCCCCAGGAGAAAAAGAGTACTATCAACAATGAATAAGAGGACAGGTATACAGAGTCATCCAAGAGAGATAGAACAGTTCTCCAGATGAAGGTTCTGACTTTTATCTGATTAAATATATTCACGTAGTTTAGGGAAATGCCTACGTTTAAGGATAGTGGTCAGGTAACAAAAACATAGAGGACAAAACAGTTATATGGGTGGCCAGTGGCACAGTCTTTTTTAGTTTGGTTCTCTAATGACAAGTTATTGGCAAAGAGACTCCAAGTTTAATGGCCCCATTGGCAAGGTCACCCTCAAGTTGGGGAGGAGAGCTGTGTTAGTCTTATAGCAGGTAGCTCAGTACAGGAATTACATAGCTGTATTTATATTACATATAGAAATTACTGCTGTGGGGCATCTGAGCATTAAGTGTCTGCCTTATGCTCAGGTCATGATCCCAGCATCCTAGGATCAAGCCCTGCATCTGGCTCCCTGCTCTGCAGGAAGCCCGCTTCTCTCTCTTCCACTCTGCTTGCGTCTGTGTTCTCTTTCACTGTCAATTTCTCTGTCAAATAAATAAAATCTTAAAAAAAAAAAAGAAATAAATTATTGCCGTGTCATAACACAGACTGAGGTTTAAATGTTGGCCCTGGCATTTACTAGCAGAGTAAATGTAGCCAGGCTATTGAACTTCTCAACCTTCAATTTTTTAATCTGCAAAATGGGGATAATATTATATTCAATGCATAGGGCTGCATCCCAGTAGGACCATAAGTGCCATCAATGAACAATTCAGAAGGGGAAATTTGATGGGGTTGTCATAGTCCTTTCTGGCTCATTCAGAAACTTCAATTCATTAGTTCATTAGACTAAATTCTTTTAAAAAAAATTGTTTCTTGAAATCTTGCATGCCTGGAGGGCTTGTTAAAGCTCAGATTACTGAGCCTCACCACTCAAGAGTGTCTGATTCAGTAGGTCTGGGGTTGGGGTCCAATAATTTGCATTTCCAACTTCTTCTCGGGTGATGCTGGTATTGCAAGTCTGCAGACCTCATTATGAGAATCACTGCTTTAAAAATGAATATCTAAGTAAATATCCATTTTTGGATAGATATATATTTTTTAATATGAAAACATTTGTTGAATGTATGTCATGTTCAGGTACCATGCTGGATTTTGGATATACAGGAATAAGCACCTATTAGAAGACAGATAAATGAACCAGAATGCCAGTAGTTGGAAAAATTAAATTGGCAAGCCAATTAAACTACTTCATTTGGTTGGCCTTTCCTTTCAAGAAGAATCTATATGGAAATTCAATCAGTCTGAGTAGCTTCTTTGGAAACTGTTAAGCAGAAAGATGTTGAATAATATTAATGAGCGGAGTTGGAGTAGGAAAGGAATTCTTATGTCTTTCTGTCTACTTCTCTGACATTTAAACCTCTTTTCTTGCTTATTCTCCAGAAAGGAGTTTTTAGTCTTTGTAGTCAGATTGGGTCCATTTAGTGGGTATTATTTGATAAAAGGTTGCATATGTGTGGTTTGTTTCTCCTACATTTTCTTTCCATGCTTTTGGAAGGAGAAAGTAAACCAAGGCTTGCCTTTTTAGAGCATATCCTGCCACCTTGATCTTGGCTGAAAGGATAGAAAGACCTTTGTTGCGTTTGTTAAGCTACAGCAAGTCCTCCAACCCAGGATCACCAGAGCTTTGTCTTGGGTGATCTTGAGAACCAACTCAACTTCTCATAGCATAAAAACATGTTTCACATTATTCCATTTATTTCTTTAAAATATAGACTTTGGTCTTTTTTATAGCAGTTATTAAGTTCACAGCAAAACCAAGCAGAAAGGCCAGGAAGTTCCCTTATTAACCTCTATCCCCACATACACAAAGCCTCTGCCACTATCAATATTCTGCACCAGAGTGGTACATTTGTTAAAACTGATGACTCTATATTGACATGTCATCCTTACCCAGTCCATAGTTTACCTTAGGGCTCATTCTTGGTCTTGTACATTTTTAAAGTATGGACAAATGTATAATGATGTGTATTCACCATTATAGTATCATCCAGAATAGTTTCACTGTTCCAAAATCTGTTCTACTGATCCCTCTCTTCCCCCAACTCCTGGAAACTCCTGATCTTTTTACTGTCTCCACAGTTTTGCTTTTTCCAAAATGTCACATAGTTTGAATCATCACTATTAATTTCTATGTGTTCAGATGCCTCAAGAACAGTGTGGGTGATTTTCAGGAAATATTGCAGACATTTTTGTGTATTCTGGACAAAAAACATCAACCAGAAAGATACCTCCATAAAGAGGAAAGATGGGTGGCCCAAGGCTTTGCTGAAGAAAATGCACGGTCAACTCTTATGCTGTGATGAAAACAAATCTAGACTACAGGATACAGCTTTCTATTAGTCCATCATTTGTTCTTGTGATCAGGAAGGGATATCAAAATGATGGTGGAGTACTTTGGCAAAGGATAAATATTTCAAAGGAGGTCATCTGTGTTGCTGTCCATTGTTGGACAGCTTCCATCACAGTGGATACTGTTTTTATTAGAGTGCTACTTGAGAAATAAAGACTTTGAGGACATCCCTTAGACTTTAAGGTCTGAAATGGGGTTTAATATTTTGGTGTCATGGACTCATTACTAATATTAAGGTTATGAAATCTTTCCAAAAGAAATGCATATCCATAGGTGTTTCCATAGAATGTCAGGTGCTACACTGAAACATGAAGACCACTGACCCAATGTAAAAACAATATAACAAACAAAACACCCCCCAAAGGTCAATATCTGTCCATGAATACATGATATTGTCTAACTTAACTAGAATTTGATTGACTGTCAATCACTTTGGCTGCCATACCCCAGTAGAGTGGATGTGATTAGTTGACATGATACAATCTAAAGGTCAAACAACTTTATGAAAATTATAAAACAAACACAGCCTTGATAATTATTACAATAGCCTCAGGTCTCTGATCTTGTGTGCATTTAGACTCTAGTCATTGAAATTCCTAACCATGCCATAACCTTTTCAAGTAATAACGATTCTTAAAAATACATGAATCTTCTTACTAAAAAACAATATATTCTATAATATAGTTAATTAAATTTCAGCTTTCCTTGTTTCCTGTGGTTGTAAGAAAATGGAGATACTCTAGACATACATGTTAGATATGGGTTTACTTCCAGGCCTTCTAGCTACCTCTTGTAGGGGCTCACTTTTATGTAGGCTTTTCATTCAATGCCTATTCTTGAGGTTCATTCAGTGCCAGGCACTATGCTAGATCCTTCGAGTATGATGATAGAACAGGCTGAGATAGTAGAAAGAGACTGGGATGTGGAACTAGATATATAAAAACCCAAATCCCACTTGTGGGACTTATTTTTTACCTTAGCAAAGTTTTGTCTATCTTTTATTTTTTCTTTTTTATTTTTTTTTGAAACTTCATCCATTTTTTATTATTCATAACACTACTTGATACTTACACAGATGGCATTTTCATCAAAGGATTTCAGAACATAAAATTAGCAAGTATTAGTCAGTTTTCAGATGGGAAGTCAGAGGTGCTGAGAAGACAAAGCCAGGCACTGTGAGTCTGCCTGGGATGGTGAACTTCTGGAAAGTATTTTTTCTTTTTTTTTTTTTTTTTTTTAATTTTTAATTTTTTATTTTTTATTTTTTTTATTTTTTTTTAAATAAATTTTCTAAATGTTTTTATTGTTAGTCATTTTTTTTAAATTTTTTATTTTTTATAAACATATATTTTTATCCCCAGGGGTACAGGTCTGTGAATCACCAGGTTTACACACTTCACAGCACTCACCAAATCACATACCCTCCCCAATGTCCATAATCCCACCCCCTTCTCCCAAACCCCCTCCCCCCGGCAACCCTCAGTTTGTTTTGTGAGATTAAGAGTCACTTATGGTTTGTCTCCCTCCCAATCCCATCTTGTTTCATTGATTCTTCTCCTACCCACTTAAGCCTCCATGTTGTATCACCACTTCCTCATATCAGGGAGATCATATGATAGTTGTCTTTCTCTGCTTGACTTATTTCGCTAAGCATGATACGCTCTAGTTCCATCCACGTTGTTGCAAATGGCAAGATTTCATTTCTTTTGATGGCTGCATAGTATTCCATTGTGTATATATACCACATCTTCTTGATCCATTCATCTGTTGATGGACATCTAGGTTCTTTCCATAGTTTGGCTATTGTGGACATTGCTGCTATAGACATTTGGGTGCATGTGCCCCTTTGGATCACTACGTTTGTATCTTTAGGGTAAATACCCAATAGTGCAATTGCTGGGTCATAGGGCAGTTCTATTTTCAACATTTTGAGGAACCTCCATGCTGTTTTCCAGAGTGGCTGCACCAGCTTGCATTCCCACCAACAGTGTAGGAGGGTTCCCCTTTCTCCGCATCCTCGCCAGCATCTGTCATTTCCTGACTTGTTTATTTTAGCCATTCTAACTGGTGTGAGTGTTTTAAATATTTAACCATATTCTGTTTTGATTTCTGCTCAACAAAAGTGAGACACTCCTTTATAAAAACTATTGTTTCCCTCCTTCCTTCCATTACGTAGTATATTCTTCATCTAATCAACCTGGAGATTCTTTGTTCACTCACATAGTGAGTGAAGATGGTTTACAATTCCTAAAGCACAATTTTCTGCTTCTTACTAAAACTTCCACATCAAAAACTGTTCTTTTCTGTTTGAATAGTTCTATGAACATTTTCTATCTCTCTCTCCAGGTTTTGCACAAAGACCAAGACCATGAGAGCCAAAACTTTGGTTAGATTTTGAATGTTTTCTTTATTCTCTGAAATTTAAACAATATTTTCATCTACTTTTTATATATGTTACCCCTAAAATTGAATATATATTTCTCCTTTTGTGTATGTTTTAACAAGAAGGTTTTTTAGAATATACATCCATTTGTTATTTTCCCCTACCAGTCATATTGTTTGGCCCTTAATTTGTCATTGAATATATTCATTTATTGTCACTTTGAATCTCCAAGATAAATGTTAGACTTAGTATGTTAAAGTATTTCATTTATAAAGTCTTTGGTAGTTACAGAACCCATACTAATATCTGGCATTATTTGGTATATTAACAAATTATTCCTATTTTGTTATGTGTGATAAAGGTATTATTGTTATATTTTCAGATGGTAAGTAAGTATTAATGTTCCCACAAACTAAATGACAAGGCATCTTATATTTTCTTTATTTTTTAATTGAAGTATAATTAACAAACAATGCTATATTATGTATCAGGTATACAACATTGATTTAATAGCTTTTTAAAGTACTCAGTGTAATAAGGGTAGTCACTGTCTGTCACCAAATAGCACAATTACAATATTATTATGCTCCCTGTGCTGTACTTCTCATCTTTGCAACTTATTATTTTATAATTGGAAGTTTGTAGATCTTAACTTCCTTTATCTATTTTGTTCATTTCCCCACTGGTCTCTCTTTGACAACCATCAGTTGGTTCTCTGAATTTTAGTCTGTTTGTATTTTGTTTTTGTTTCTTAGATTCCATTTATAAATGAAATCATATGGTGTTGGTCTTTCTCTGACTTATTTCACTTAGCATTATACCCTCTAGATCCAACCATGTTGTTGCAGATGGCAATATCTCAATCTTTTTATGGTTAAGTAATATTCTGTGTCTGTGTGTGTGTGTGTGTGTCCACCACATATTTTTTATCCATTCTCTTATTGATGGACACAAGTTGCCTCCATATCTTGGCTATTTTAAATAATGCTGCAACAAACATAGGGATACACATATCTTTTTGAAAGAGTGTTTTTGTTTTCTTTGGGTAAATACCAGTAGTGGAATCACTGCATCATAGGGCATTTCTATTTTAAAATTTTTTAAAAACCATAATGTGTTCCACAGTGGCTGCACCAATTTACACTCCTATCAGCAGTACATGAGGGTTCCTTTTTCTCCACACTATCATCAACCCTTGTTATTTCTTTTCCTTTTTATTTTATTCATTCTGACCAGTGTAAGGCGGTATCTTATTGTGATTTTGATTTGCATTACCCTGATAATTAGTGATGTTGAGCATCTTTTTATGTGTCTGTTGGCCATCTATGTCTTCTTTGGAAGAATGTCTATTCAGGTCTTCTATTTTTTAATTCAATTATTTTTCTGGTGTACAGTTGTATAAGTTTTCTAATATATTTTTAATATTAACCCCTTATTGGATATATCATTTGCAAATATCTTCTCCCATTCAGAAGGTTGCCTTTTCATTATGTTGATGGCCTCCTTTGCTGTACAAAAGCTTTTTATTTTGGTGTGGTCCCAAGAATTTATTTTTGCTTTTGTTTTCTCTTCTTTCACATGATGTATTAAATCTTTTGTGTTTTGCTAGATGCAATTTGCTAATATTTTGTTATGGATTTTTGTGTCTATATTCATGAGGGATATTGATTTGTGCTTTGTTCCTTACAATGCATTTGTCTAGTTTTAATGTCAGGTATATAAAAGAAGATGACAAGTATTCCACTTGCTTCTTTTCTTTTTAATGGATTATTATTTTTTATTAACATACATAATGTATTATTTGTTTCAGAGATACAGGACTGTGAATCATCAGCCTTACACACCTCACAGAACTCACCATAGCACATACCCTCCCCAGTGTCCATCACCCAGCCACTCTATCCCTCCCACGCTCTTCCCTCTAGCAATCCTCAGTTTGTTTCCTCAGATTAAGAGTCTCTTATGGTTTGTCTCGCTCCCTGGTCCCATCTTGTTTCATTTTTCCCTCCCTTCTCCCTCTACCTCCCCACCCTGCCTCTCAAATTCCTTATGCCAGAGAGATCATATGATAATTGTCTTTCTCTGATTGACTTACTTCGCTTAGCGTAATACCCTCTAGTTCCATCTACATCGTTGTAAATGGCAAGATTTTGAAATAGATTTTTTTAAAGATTTTATTTATTTATTTGACAGATGGAGTTCACAAGTAGGCAGAGAGGCAGGCAGAGAGAAAGGAGGAAGCAGGTTCCCTGCCGAGCAGAGAGCTCTATGCGGGGCTCAATCCCAGGACCCTGGGATCATGACCTGAGCTGAAGGCAGAGGCTTTAACCCACTGAGCCAGCCAGGTGCCCCGAAATGGATTATTTTTAATATAAGATTGGTATTACTTCTTTAAAAGTTTGATGAAATACTCAGTGAAATGCTGTAAACTTGGTATTTTCCATGTGGGAATTTTTTTTAATATAATTTTTTATTTTTTATATTTTTTTTAATTTTATGAATTTATATAATAGACAATTTATTTTCAAGATCTTATATAAGATCTGTGTCTGTCTAGAAATTTTTAAATTTTTTTGTATTTTTCATTATGTTAGCCAGCATATTGTACATAAGTATTTATTGCAGTGTTCAACAATTCGTTAGTTGTGTATAACACCGAATGCTCATCCCAGCATGTGTTCTCCTTAATGCCTATCATTCCAATCACCCTACACTTAATTTCCAAGTTGTCAGATTTTTTTGACAAAAAATTGTTTATAATAGTCCCTTTTTATTTTTTCTACCTGTAGAGATCAGATTAATGGAGTAATGAAAATTTGCTCATGAATGCTAGTGTGTTCTCCCTCCTCCACCCTCAATTTAATCCATCTCTAATTTGATCATTCACTAGGATATGTATGTAGATAGGTTGAAGGAATTAAACTTGGTTTTGCTGAGCTGTTCTGTAATTTGCCTATTTTTTGTATCATTAAATTCTGTTTATCTTATTTCCATCCCTTTATTGTTTTTTAAATTCTTATTTCTTTAAGTGGATCTTTAGGTTATTTAGAATTTTTTTTCTAATATATCTAAAAGTGTAAACTGCCTTTTAAGTAATGCTGTAGCTGCATGTTGCACATTTTGATATTTTGTGATTTCATTAATACAGAATTCAAAATATTTTCCAAGTTCCTTTGGGATTTCTTCTTGGACTCATGGATAATTTAGAATTATGCTGTTTAATTTTCAAGTTTTTCAGGAATTTCAAGACTGGTTATAAATCCAGTATTAGTGCATTTAATATTGAGATAATAAGAAGTACATTCTTGGAAAATTAAGAAATAAATAACCAAAAGGTTTTCTTTCTCATCTCTTTGCTTTGTCAAATAGGAAAGAGTTTTGAAATTGCTACCTCTAACTATGGACTAATTAATTTCTCCTATTTATTCCCTTAAGTTTTGCCTCATGTTTTTTAAAGGTCTGTTATTAGGTGCCTGCATATTAGATTGCTGTGTCCTTTTGATGAATGGACACTTTTATCATAATAAAATATTACCCTTCACCCCCAATTTTGCTCCTTTTCCTGAAGTTTCCTTAGTCTGTATTATTAATATAGCCAATCCAACTTTCTTTAAATTACTGTTTGCATGATCTATCCTTTTTCTATTCCTTTACGAAATCTGTGGCTTTATATCTGCAGTGCATATTTCCTGGAGATAGTTACTAGGACCTTGCTTTTCATATAATCTATATTGTAATTGTTGATATAACTGCATTAAGTATACTACTTTATGAACTATTTTTAATGGTTTTATCTCATTTAGTTTTTTTTTCCTGCTTTTCCTGCCACCTTCTTATATTTCATTTTACCTTCATTATTGGCTTTTTAGCTATTCCTCCTCAATTTTAGTTGTTTTTCTAGGACTTCCAAGTTATCACTTTACAAAGAATACAAGAATCTTACCCTTGATCCATCCAATCATTGACACTATTCTTGTCATATGCTTCATTTCTATAATTACAAACCCCATAATATGTTATAATATTTTTTTAGAGGGCACTAAAAACCTTAAGAAATGGGATTTTTTTTTACACCTACCCACGTATTTACCATTTCCAATGTTCATTTGTATAGATATGAATTTCCAGCTGTAATTTTCTCTCAGCCTGAAGAGCTTCCTTTAACAGTTCTTGCTGTGCTGGCCTATTGGTGATGGATTCTCTTGAATATTGATGGCCTGAAAAAATTTTATGTTTTTATTTTAAAAGGATATGTATTTAATCCTATGACTTAATTTTGAGGCCTGTCTCTTGCCATTGGACCTTTGTCAAGCTCCTTTAAGAACACCATTTCTGTTCAGTAGAGCCTAGAGCATGACATACTTAAGAAGAGCTCAGACCTCTTTCATCTGATTATGTCCCAAGCTTGTATTCATTACAACCATTTTTTTATAGTCTTCATAGACTCAAATTGTGGATTATCAGTTGTTTCTACTATATTTCATCACTCAGTATATATTCATGCCTTGATCAGTAAAAACTTTTGAGTTCTTAATATGTGTAAGACTCTGAACAAATTGCCCAACGCACTATGTTAGAAATAGCATGGCACAAAGAAATACCCACCAATGGACTAGAACGTAGATTTGAGTGTTAGCCCTAAATCTTTTAATAATTAGCTTCAGTTTGGTCCCTGAGCATTTTTGAGCCTTGGTTTACTCATCATTTGCTCCTCTGTAAAATGGAGATAATATACATTTCATGAGGTTGTTGTAAAACTAACTAATGACATAGGAAAGTGCCAGACTCACTACCTGAACTCAATCAATCATTGCTGAATCTGAATGGTTCATATAAGCATGATATGAAAATGCCAAAAGAGTTGCTTGCATAGAAAGTGTCAAGATGAATTATAACATATTGGCTGGACTTCTATTGAGACACAAATAACTTTTTGGGGAATTTAGAGAATGGATTTAAGGAAAGTAAAAGTGATTTGAAAACGCTGGTCTAAAATAAAACTCTGAAAGAATGGGAATGTGAAATGAAGATGCTGGGAAAAGGTTAAGTAAATCTCATTCAATTCATTTAATTTCTACTCCATTGTATTTGAGTTTAAGTATTAAATACTAATAATTAGAATGAAAAATAAATCCTCTCTGAAAAGGAACTCAGTTTAATGAGAAACAGGTAAAAAACATTTAGTGAGACAGTAGCATTTTGTCTAGATGTGCAGACTCTTCCACTAAACTACCTGATGTAGAATCCTTACTTAACCACTTACTAGTTATATGATACTTGACAACCTCACTGAGTATTTGTCAAGGTAATGCCAGGCATTGGCAAAGACACAGTATCACTGGTTTAACATAATAGAAGTTTACTTGCTGCTTTTATAAAATCCAAGTAATGGAATGAGTTGGGTGGGAAAAGAAAGTTCTGCTTCAGTATTCATTTAGAGACCTAGGATGAATGATGATGACTGCCTAGGGCATTGACATCGGCTAACAGGTATGGAAAAGAGAAGGTGGAGAATCACACCAGAGGTTTGTTTGAGTCAGGCCTAGCAGTGAAATAGAGCACACTTACACTCTATTGGAAAGAACTAAACAAGAACAAGTAGGTCAAATATGTGCCTAGGCAGAAGAGGAAATCGGTTCAGTAAACACCTAGCCAGTCTCTGCCATACTGCGTCTCAGTTTTCACATGTGTAAAAGCAAAATAATAGTACTAATCATCATTTCATTGGGATTTTTTTAGCAAAGAGTTATGAGAGGAGTTCAGTGAAATGATACACATAAAGTGCTTAATCCAGTGCCTGACTCATGACCAATGCTTGTTGAATGTTAATTGTTATTATAAGTGCAATAACAAAGGCACATGGATTCAGCAAGCATATAAAAGGAGCCATCAACGGATAATATCAACTGTAATATTATGTAAGGCTAGGCCAGAGTTGATGGGGCTGTGACTATCAGTGGTGCTGATCTCACCAGATGAAATACACAAAACTTTGCGGTGCAAACATGTATCTTCAGGCTCAGCTGTCCTCACCAACCATCTATTCTATAAGACCTTCCTTCTGCATTTTGGCTTCATTTTTCACCCCAGGAGGAGGGAGAAAAATGCTAATGCTGAGAAGAACCTTTGGTAGGAACCAAATTTTAATCACTGTGGATTATGTTTTATGAATATATTGAATTTACTTTTGTTGAGATCCATCCTATAATATTTGTTTAGCAGGTATAATGTTTTTAAGCCATAGTCACGGTTATGCAAGACGAGTAGTATGCACATTTTTTCTATAGTTTGACTTAAGCATTATTTCAAAACCCCATCTGTCTTTTGGTACAAAATGTGATCTTAGTCTTTTTCACGTGAATTCAGACATTTCAAGTTTAAATTCAATCTATTTAGGATTTACCTCTCTCTCCTTGTCCTTCAGGATGATACTTAAAGTCTAAGGAAGTTTACAGAATGTCCTGGCATTGGTAGAGGCATCTAAGCCTTTGTGACTACCAAGTGTCTACATTGTGGCATTATACAATCCTGACTGGTTCTTAGGTGTTGTATTTTCCCACACTGGCATCTACTGGAGTAGGGAACTATATGTCCATTTTCCTAGTGCAGTCCTAGTTAGACATCCTGTCCTGGCATTTTGCCAGTTATTGTCCCCTTTCACTCTTAAAATTGCCCTAATTTGGAGAATAATTTATGTAGTCACCCTATGTGAGGGTCTGCATTCCCTCCTGGCCTCTGGTTAGCAGAATGTGGCCACTTTGTGTTTCCAGTCTATTTTCCCTGGCCTTGATGCCTCCTTGAGTTTCACCTGCTCTCCAACTTTCCCCCTTCTTAGAAACCAAGATCCAACTGCGGCTCTACTTCAGAGCCAGGGGACACTATACATATCAAGGACATGATCTTCTTTGGCTCTGGATACTCCATGCAGTCATCTCCACTTTCCAGAGTCACTTCATTTTTGTCAGACTTCTACTTCTCAAGTTCCAGGTTAAAGTGACTCAGAGTTCCATTCTCGCTCAGATTCTCAACCTGTTGGAGTACATGGAAGCCAAGATGACAAGTACCTCTGAATGAGGGCCCCCTATTTAGTGATATCATTAGCATTTAATCTCTCACATATTCTCCAAACTATCTCTCACCTCCCCTGGCCCTAGAGAGAGACAAGAGCTGCCTTCACAGAGTATTTAAGTATAAGAAATGAAAATCAAACCAAAGTATGTATTTATTTTGTTATTATCATCATTGGCTATTTTCCCCTTGTGTATTTCATCTCTGTGACTTATTTAGTTGACAACTGGAAATTTTTACCTCTTAATCCCCTTCACCTACTCTGCCCATCCCCTCAACCTCCTCTTCTCTGGCAACGAAAGATTCTCTGCATTTATGAAGTCTGTTTCTGTTTTGTTTGTTTGTTCATTTGTTTTGGTTTTTAGATTCCGCATGTAAGTGAAATCATATGGTATTTTTCTTTATCTGGTAGACTTATTTCACTTAGTATATTAAGTGTTGTAGTAAATGGCAAGATTTTATTCTTTTCTATGGCTGAGTAATAATATTGTAGTGTATATGTATATATTTATTACATCTTTATCCATTCCTCTATCCACCGACACTAAGGTTGTTTTTGTATGTTTGTTACTGTAAATAATTAATTCTGTGATGACCATAGAGATGCATATATCTTTCAGAATTAGTGTTTTCATTTTCTTTGGGTAAATACACAACTGTGGAATTACTGGGTTATTTTTAATAAATTTTTAAACCTTTATTATTGAAGCATAGCTGACATACAATATTATATTATTTTGAGGTGTAAAACAGGAACTGGACTATTCTATACATTACTCAATATTTACCATAATAAGTAGTCACCATCTGTCACCATACACATGGTTAAAATATTATTGGCTATATTTCCTATGCTTTTTATCTCCATGACTTGTTTATTCTGTAACTGGAAGTTAGTGCCCCTTAATCCCTTCACCATTTAATGCATCCCTGGCCCATATCCGTATCTGGAAACCAGTTCATTCTCTGTAGAGACTCTTAATCTTACAAAATAAAC
This sequence comes from Mustela nigripes, assembly GCF_022355385.1. Lineage (NCBI taxonomy): Eukaryota > Metazoa > Chordata > Mammalia > Carnivora > Mustelidae > Mustela > Mustela nigripes. Next base: position 48,973,056 of record NC_081570.1, on the reverse strand, counting down.
TGAGGTTGCTGGGGGAGGGAGGTGGGTAGGGAGAGGCTGGTTGGGTCATGGATGTTGGGGAGGGAATTTGCTATGGTGAGTGCTGTCAAGTATGTAAGCCTAATGATTCACAGACCTGTACTCCTGGGACAAATAATGCATTATATGTTAATAAAATAATTTTTAAAAAAAGAGTATTTGTTTTGTTCTGTACATTCCACATAGAAGTAAAATCCCATAGTATTTGTCTTTATCTGACTTACTTCATTTACTGTAATATCCTTTAGGTCCATCCATGTTGTCAGTAATGCCAAGATTTCATTCATTGGCTGAGAAATACTCCATTATACACACCATGTATCATATTTTATTTCATACACACACATATATCATACCTCTTTTCTATTATCTATCAATGGACAGTTGGTTGCTTCTGTATCTTGGCTATTGTAAATAATGCCACAATAAACATAGGGGTGCATATATCTTTTTGAATTACCGTTTTCATTGGGGGGGGGAGGGTAAATACGCAGTAGAGGAATTTCAGAATTATGTGGCATTTATTTTTAATTTTTTGAGGAAACTCCATATTGTTTTTTTACAGTGGTTGTATCTTACATTCCCTTCAACAGCATGTAAGTGGTCTCTTTTCTCCACACACTCACCATCACTCATCATCATAAAAAGGCACATGTGTTTTTGATTCTAGCCATTTTGACAGGTGTAAGATAATATCTCATTGTGGTTTTGATTTGCATCTTCTCGATGAATAGTGATATCAAACATCTTTTTTATGTATCTGGTGGTCATCTCTATGTCTTCTTTGGAAAATGTCTAATTCAGATCTTTTACCCATTTTTTAATTGGATTTTATTAATTTTAGTGTGGAGTTGTATAGATTTCATATATATTGTGGATATTAACCCCATATGAGATCTATCATTTGCAAATACCTTCTCCTATTCCTTAGGCTGCCTTTTTGTTTTGTTGGTTTTGTTTTGTTGGTTTCCTTTTCTGTGCAAAAGCTTTTTATTTTTGTGTAGTCAATAGTTTAATTTTACTTTTGTTTCCTTTGCTTTAAAAGATATATCCATAAATATATTGTTGAGGATGATGTTATGTGTGGGTCTGTCATATATAGCCTTTATTATATTGAGGTATGTTCCCTCTACATTGACTTTGTTGAGCATTTTTATCATGAACAAATGTTGAATTTTGTCAAATTTTTTTCCGAGTCTATTGAGATGGTCATATGATTTTCATCCTTCTTGCTAATGTGATGTACCACATTGACTAATTTGAAAATATTGAACCAATGTTGCATTCCTGGTATAAATCACACTTGCTTGTGAATCATCCTTTTAATGTATTGTTGATTAGGTCTGCTAATATTTTCTTGAGGATTTTTGCAACTATATTTATTGGGGATATTTGCCTATGTATATTTCTCCTTTTATAGTGTCTCGTTTTGGTATCAAAGTAATACTGTCCTTATAGAATGAATTTGAAGTATCATTCATCTTCTATTTTTTGGAGTACTTTGAGAAGAATAGGTATTAAGTCTTTAAATAGTTTGTAAAGTTTACCTGTAAAGTCATCTTGTCCTGAACTCTTGTTTTTTGGGAGGGTTTTTTTTTTTTTTTCCAGTTTTGTTACTAGCAATTGGTCTATTCCGATTTTTAATTTTGTCCTGATCAAGTTTTCTAAAATTACATGTTTCTAGAAATTTATCCATTGTTTTCTAAGTTGTCCAGTTTGTTTACATATAATTTTTCAGAATATTATTTTATAGTTCTTCATTATTTCTAGCCCATTTCTGATTTTGAGTCTTCTTTTTCTCTTGATGAGTCTAGCTAAAGTTTTATCACTTCTGCTTTCTTTTCAAATAACAGCTTGTGGTTTTATTGATGTTTTAGAATTTTTTTTTAGTCTTTATTTTCTTTAGTTCTACTCTTTCATATTTCCTACTTTCTGCTCTTTTTGGGCTTTTTACTTCTTTATTTGGTTTTAAGATATAAGACTAGCCGTTTATTTGAGAATGTTCTTGTTTTATAATGTAGGCTTATATTACTATAAACTTCTCTCTTAGAACTTATGGGTCTCAGATTTTGGACCGTTGTTTTTTTTATTTTCTTTTGTCTAGCAGGTATTTTTTAAAATTTCTTCTTGACTTCTTTATTGACCCATTCATTGTTTTTAAATATGTTGTTTAACCTCCATGTGTTGTGTTTTTTTCCACTTTTCCCTTATCATTGGTTTTTCCATTTTCCCCTTATAATTGGTTTTTAGTTTCATACCCTTGTGGTCAGAAAAGATATTTCGTATGATTTCAGTCTTAAATTTATTGAGACTTGTACCTAGAGAATGTACCTTGTATACCTAGAAATAATGTATGTTCTGCTGCTTTTGGATGGAATGTTCTGTATATGTTGGTCAAGTCCATCTGACCTTAGATGTCATTAAAAGCCATGGTTCTTTTTTACTTTTGTTTGGATAATCTATCCTTTCATGTAATTGGGGTGTTAAAGTCCCCTACTATTTGCCAATTTCTCACTTTATGTGTGTTAATATTTGCTTTATGTATTTATCTGTTCCTATCTTGGATGCAATGATATTTACAATTATTATATTCTCTTATTGAATTGATCCCTCTGTCATTATGTAATGACTTTCTTTGTCTCTTCCTATAGCTTTTGTTTTAAATTCTATGTTGTCTAAGTATTGCTACTGTAGTCTTCTTTGCATTTCTATTTGCATGAAAGACCTTTTTCTCTGTCTATATGTGTCCATGGGTCTGAGGTGAATCTCTCATGGGCAGCATACAGAGGAATCTTGTTTTGTTTTGCTTTTTAAGCTGCTCAGTCACCATATGTCCTTTGATTGGAGCATTTAGAGAATTTATATTTAAAGCAAGTATTGATATGGACTTAGTGCCATTTTATCAATAGTTTTCTGTCTTTGTAGATTTTCTCTGTTCCTTCTTCGCTTGCTCGCTTCCCTTGTGCTTTATTTATTTACTTACTTATTTTTGTTATTATTATTTTTTAAATTTAGTTTTTTCAGTGTGTTCTGAGGACTTTCTTTAGTGGTATGCTTAACATTCTTTTTCTTCACTTTATTGTTTTTTTTTGTTTCTATTATAGGTTTTTGATTTGTTCTTACTGTTGTGTTTGTATTTAACATCTTAAATGTGCAACAGTTTATGTTGATTATCCTTTAAGTTCAAACACATTCTAAAATCACTAAGTTTTAAACTTCCACTCCACATTTTTTATATATATATATCATATTTCACATCTTTTTATGTATCTCTTGACTAATTTTTATAGATATAATTGAGTTATATCTACTTTTGTGTTTTAACCCTCATACTGGCTTTGTAAGTAATTAATATAATACCCTTTACTATATGTTTACTTTTACTTGTGATTTTTTTAGAGTAATTATCCTTTTAGTAATTATCACCTTTAAAGTATCCTTTAAAGTAGTTATCACCTTTCCCTTCTACTTAAAGAATGTCCTTATGAAGCTGGTTTTGTGGTGAAGAACCCCTTTAACATTTGTTTGGGAAACTCTTCATCACTTTGTCATTTCTGAATAATTAGCTTGCTGGGTTTTGGTTGTAGCTTTTAGCATTTTGAATATGCCATGCCACTCTTTTCTGGCCTGCAAAGTTTCTTATGAAAAATCAGCTGATAGTTACATACACAGGAATCCCCATTTTACTGTTTTCTTTTCTCTTGATCCTTTTAAAATTCTTCTTATCATCTTTACCATTTTAATTATTTTACATCTTAGTGTAGACCTCCTTGGGCTCATCTTGTATGTATGTTCTCTGTGTTTTCTGGATCTGAATATCTGTTTTCTTTCCCAAATTAAGGAAGTATTCAGCTATTATTTCTTCAAATAAATTTTTTGCCCCCTTCTTTCTCTTGGATCTCTATAATGTGAATGTTATTACACTTGATGATGTCACAAAGTTCCATTAACCTATTCTTTTGAGGAGCACCTGGGTGCCTCAATCAGTTAAGCAGATGCTTTTGGCTCAGGTCATGATCTAGAGGTCGGGATCGCCCTCTGTTGGGCTCTCTGCTCTGAGGGAAGTCTGCCTTTCCTTCTGTCCTTCCCCCTGGTCCTTCTCTTTCTCTCTAAAATAAATCATCATTTTAAAAAACTGTATTCTCTTCAAAATTTTTTTCCCTTTTTGCTGTTCAGTTTTGTTGCTTTCCATTGCCATATCTTTCAGATTGCTGATCTATTCTTCTGTACCCTCTAATTTGTTGTTGATTTCCCCTAGTGTAATGTTCATTTTTCAGCCTGCCTTGTATTCTTCAGCCTGGCTTGTTCTTATTTCTATTTTCTGGCTTTTTGCTGAAGTTCTGAGTTCATTCACTTTTTTTTCAATTTCAGTGAGTATCTTTATGGCCATTACTTTGATCTCTCTGTCAGTAGCATTGCTTATCTCTGTTTTATTTACCTTTCTTCCTGTGACTTTGTTTTTTCATTTGGTATATATATTCTTCTTTCCCCTCATTTTGTCTAACTCATTCTATTTGTTTCTACGTATTGGTAGGGTAGTTATGTCTCCTGGTCTTGAAAGTGGAAGATATCCTACAGTACCATTTGTGCAATACGCATTGGTTACCAGAACCAGGAATTCCAGGAGTGTCTCCATGTGGGCTCTGTGCATTCTCTGATTGTGGCTGCACCATGATTATTGTGGGCATGTTAGTGGATGCAGCTGGTATTCAGCCTAGTTGTCTGCAATTAGCCTCTGCCCCACCTGCTGGCATACCAAAGAGCAGAGCCTAATCCCTGTGCAGCCATCTAAAAAGCCCAGCAGCAAGGACTACAGGTATGCTGGCATGTGGAATTATTCTCCCTAGGGCTGGAGTCATTTTGGTGTGCCACCAGTTCCATCCTGAGTTATCTTCTGGGTGTCACAGAAAGGGAGCTGCTTTGGAGGAATTACTACCAAGGCAGGCATGTTAGGTGTGGCAGGTCTGCAGGGGAGTGCGAGGACTAGCAGTGGAGATAGAGAGTATTGGAATTGGCTCCCACAAGTGTCTGCATATATAGCCTGAGGAGGGCACAGACAATGGTTCCCGCCAGCACTTTTGTTCCTGGAGAAATGTCCTGCAGATCCCTGCCCCTTGGCATATGTCCTTTGGTTAGCCAATGAATCTGCTTTATGGATATTCGAGGCACTTTTCAAATGACTGGTTCAAGCTGTGTCTCAAGGTACATTATTTCATATGCTGCCTCCTTGAGAGCAGAGCCTCAGTTTTCTATTGCTCTTTCTGGTTCTCCTGAATTTAAGCCCTGCTGATTTTCTAAGCCAGATATTATGGGGACTCATTTTACTTGTGTGGATACCAGGGTTAGTTGTGCTTGATATGGGACTGATACTCTCACTACTCAATGCTTGTGATGTTCCTCCAATTGAGGTCAGTCATACAAGGTGTTTGGTTCCTGTCTGCATCTCTGTTCTTCCTATCCTTTTCAATTTGGCCTTCGATAAGACTAGCTGCAGTAAATCTGTGAGATTCAGGTCATCTCCAGAGTTATTTGCAATAAACGTAGTTGTTGCCTCACTGTGTCTGTGGGATGAAGTGAGCTCAAGGTCCTCCTACTGGAGAGCTTACACTTCATCTTTTATTATTCTCTATTTTTAACTTTATAAGTAACCTCCATACCATTTTCCATAGTGGTTGCACCAACTTACATTCCCGCCAATGGTGCATAAGAGCTTCTTTTCTTCCATGTTTCTTGTCTTTTATTTATTTATTTATTTATTTATTTATTTATTTATTTTATATTAGTGATTCTGACTGGTGTAAGGAGATACTTCCTGTGGTTTGATTTGCATTTTCCTGATGATTAGTGATGTTGAGCATCTTTCATGTATCTGTTGGTCCTCTGTGTGTCTTCTTGGGAAAGATATCTATTCAGCTACTCTACCCTTTTTAGTGTAAGAAAATGGTCCAGTGTCTGTCTTTTGCATGTAACATTTAGTAAAAAGAATTTAGTAAAAAGAATTCCTTTTCTAATTGTATATTACAGCTTCTTGTTTACATTAATTGAACATATAAGTGTGAGTTTGTTTTGGGGCTCTGTATTCTCTTCTCTTGATCTATGTGTTTATTTGGTACCAGTACCATATGGTTTTGATTAATATAGCTTTGTAGTATATCTTCAAATCTAGAATCATGATACTTTCAGCTTTCTTCTTTAAAATTACTTTGGCTCTTTGGGGGTCTTGGAAGGTTCCATACAAATCTTCATATTTGTTCTAATTCTGTGGAAAATGCTATTGAAATTTTGTTAGAATGGCCTTGATTCTGCACATGTTTTGGTGTGGTATGGTCATTTAAATAGTATTAGCTTTTCTAATCCACAAGCACGCTGTTTCCTTTCCTTGTGTTATTTTCAATATGTTTCATCAATGTCTTACAGTTTTCAGAGGATAGGTCTTTCATCACTCTGGTTAAATTTATTCCTTGGGATTTTTTGGGGAGGGTGCAATTATAAATGGGATTGTTTTTTAATTTCTCTTTCTGCTACCTTGTTCTTAGTATATAGAAATGCAACTGATTTCTGGGTATTAAGTTAGTATCTTATAAATTACTGAATTCATTTATTCTAACATCTTTTTGGTACAGTCTTTTGGGTTTTCTTGTTATTTACTATCATGTCATCAGCAAATAGTGATAGTTTGTTTCCTTACCAATTTGGATTTACTTTATTTCTTTTTCTTTTATGATTACTGCAGTTTGGTCTTCCAGTACTATGAGAATAAAAGTGGTGAGAAGGGGACCCTTGTCTTGCTCCTGGTTTTAGAGGAAAAGCTTTCAGTTTTTGAGCATTGGTATAATGTTCAATGTAGTTCAGTCATGTATGGCCCTTGTTACATTGATGTATGTTTTCTCTAAACCTACATTGTTGATTATCATGAACAAATGTTGAATTTTGTCAAATGTTTCTTCTGAATCTATTAAGATGACCCTGTAGTTTTTATTTTCCTCTTGTTTTTTTTTTCTTTTTAAAGATTTTATTTGTTTATTTGACAGACTGAGATCACAAGTAGACAGAGAGGCAGGCAGAGAGAGAGAGGGAAGCAGGCTCCCTGCTGAGCAGAGAGCCCAATGCGGAACTTGATCCCAGGACCCTGAGATCATGACTTGAGCCGAAGGCAGCGGCTTAACCCACTGAGCCACCCAGGTGCCCCTTATTCTTCCTCTTGTTAATGTGATATATCGCATTGATTGATTTGCAATTACTGAATTAACATTGCATTCCTGGAATAAATCCTACTTGATCATGGTGAATGATCCTTTTTTTTTCCTTGAGCATGGTGGGCAAACAATGTTACAATAGTTTTAGGGGCACAACATAGTGACTCAACAACTTTATAGATTATGCTATGTTTACCACAAGTGTAGCTGCCATTTGTCATCATACAATGCTATTAAAACACCAATTACTATATTCCCAATGCTATGCCTTTGATTCCTCTGACTTATTCATTCCTGTACCTCCCACTCTCCTTCACCCATTTTGCCCATTCCCCCATCCCTTCCCCTCTGGGAAGCAGTTTTTTCTCTGTGTTTATAGGTCTGATTCCATTGTTTGTTTATTCATTTATATTGTTTTTAGATTCCACACATAAGTGAAATCATATGGTGTTTGTCTTTCTCTCTCATTTCACTCAGCATTTTACCCTCTAGGTCCATCCATGTTGTTGCAATTGGCAAGATCTCGTTCTTTTTTATGGCTGAGATTTCATTACACATAAATATCTCATCTTCCTTATTTATTCACCTATTTATGGACACTTGGGTTGTTTCCATATCTTCACTATTCTAAATAATCATCCAGTAAACATAAGGGTGCACCTATGTTTCAGAATTAGTGTTTTTGGTTTTTTGGGGAGGTAAATGCCCAGTAGTGGAATTATTGGTTCATATGGTATTTCCATTTTTAATTTCTTGAGGAATCTCCACACTTTTTCATAGTGACTGCATCAGTTTACATCTCCTCCAACAGTATGTAAGTGTTCCCTTTTCCCTACATTCTTGACAACACTTCTTATTTGTTTTTGTTTTTTATTTTTGTTTTTTAACTATTTTGATAGCTGTAAGGTGATACCTCATTGTGGCTTTGCCTCATTTCCCTGATTAGTGATATGGATTTCATGTTTTCACAGTGATTTACCATGTGTATACCTTCTACAGAAAAATGTTTATTCTGGTTTTTTTGCCCACTTATTAAATTAGATATTGTGGGTGTTTTGGTTTCAGCTATGTAAGTTTATACACATACACACACACACATTGGATATTAACCTCTTATCAGATAAATTATTGGCAAATATCTTCTCCCATTCAGTTGGTTGCCTTTTTGTTTACTTGTTGATTTTCTTTGCTATGCAAAGCTTTTTATTTTAGTGTAGTCCTGATAGTTTATTTTTGCTTTCGTTTCCCTCACATAAGGTATATATCTAGGAAAATGTTGTTAGGCCAATATCAAAGGAATCATTGCCTATTTTTCTCTTCTAGGAATGCTATGGTTTCAGGTATCACATTAAGTCTTTAATTTTGTATTTATTTTTGTGTATAAGACAGTTGTCCATTTTCATTCTTTTATGTGTAGCTGCCTAATTATTTTCCTGTCATCGTTTATTGAAAGACTGTCTTTTTCCTGTTGTATATTCTTGCCTCCTTTGTTGTAGATTAACTATGTAAGCCTCAGTTTATATCTGACCCTTGTATTTTGCTACATTGATCTATGTGTCTGTTTTTGTGCCAGCACCATAATGGTTTGATTACTTCAAATTTATAGTCTATCTAGAAATCTGGAAAAACGATACTTGCAATTTTGTTCTTCTTTCTTAAGATTGCTTTGGCTGTCCATGGTCTTTTGTGTTTCATAAAAATTTCAATATCTTTTCTAGTTTTGTGGAAAATGTTGTTGGTGTTTTGATAGGGATTGTATTGAATCTGTAGATTGCTTTGGGTAGATGGATACTTTAGCAATACTAATTCTTCCAATCCCAAAGCATGAACTATCTTTCCATTTGTTTGTGTCATTTTCAGTTTTTTCATCAGTGTTTCATAGTTTCAGAGTATAGGTCTTTCAATCTCCTTGGTTAAACTTACTCCCAGATATTTTACTCTTTCTGGCATAATTGTAAATTTAGTAAGTGGGCAAAAGACCTGAATTGTAAACTGTAACTGTGGAATTGATTATTTCTCTTCCTGCTACTTCCTTATTAGTGCATACAAATGCAGCAGATTTCTGGGTATTAATTTTGTATTCTGGAACTTCCTGAATTCATCTATTACTTCTAATAATAGTTTTTGTTTTTGCTGAAGTCTTATGGGTTTTCCATATAGTATTATGTTATCTGCAAATAGTGATCATTTGAATTCTTCCTTTCCAAAATGGATGCTTTTTATTTCTTTTCTTGTGTAATTGCTGTGACTAGGACTTCCAGTACTGTTCAATAAAAGCTGTGAGAGTAGACATCCTCATCTTAGAGGAAATCTGATTTTTGTCCAGTCTGATGTTAGCTGTGGGTTTTTCATTTAAGACCTTTATCATGTTGAGGTATCTTCACTCTCAACCCACTTTGAGTTTTTATCATGAACAGTAGTTGAATTTTGCTAAATGCTTTTTTGAATCCTTTGAGATTATCACATGATTTTTATCCTTTGTTTTATTAATTTGATGTATTACATAGATTGACTTGTGAATATTGAAACTTCCTGTATTCACGGAATAAATTCCAATTGATTGCAAGGAATGGTCCTTTTAAATCATTGTTAAATGTGGTTTGCTAATATTTTGTTAAATGTTTTGCATCTGTGTTCATCAGGAATATTGGCCTGAATTATATGTGCATGTGTGTGTGTGTATGGCTAGTTATTTGAGAATTTTTTTCTTGAACTAGACCTGTACTGCTATAAACTTCTCTCTTAAAATTGCTTTTGCTCAGTCACAAAGATTTTAGATTATTGTGTTTTCATTTTCACTTGTCACCATGTATTTCCTAATTTCTCTTTGATTTATTCATTGACATACTGTTTAAGTAGTAGCATGCTGTTTAGCCTCTATATGTTTGAGTTTTTCCCCAGCTTTTTCCTTGTACTTGATTTCTAACTTCTTACAATTGTGGTCAGAAAAGATTCTTGATATGATTTCAATCTTCTTAAATTTATTGAGACTCGTTTTATGGTCAAACATGTGAGCTATCCTGGAGAATTTTCCATGTGCACTTGAAACGAGTGTGTATTCTGCTGGTTTTGGATAAGATGTTCTGTAAGTCTCTGTTAGGTACATCTAAGCACATGTGTTGTTCAAAGCCACTGTTTCCTTATTGGTATTCTGTTTGGATGGTTTATCTATTGACATAAATGGGGTAATAAAATCCCCTACTATTATTGTATTACTATCCAATTTCTTACTTTATGTTTGTTAATATTTGCTTTATATATTTTGGTGTTGCTATGTAGGGTGCAAATATATTTATAATTGTTGTGTCTTCCTGTAGGATTTATTCTAACAATTTTTTGATGAAGTCTTTGGGTTTTCTATGCATAGTGTCATATCATCTGCAAATAATGAAAAATTAATTTCTTCTTTTCAAATACAGATATCTTTTTTTTCTCTTCATCATCATGTCATGACCTACTTTGTCTCTTATTACAACTTTTTTTTTTTTGATAAATATTGCTAGTCTGGCTGTTACTCCGTCTTCTTCTTCTTCTTCCTTTTTTTTTTTTTCCTGTTTACCTTGACATGGCATATCTTTTTATCCTTTTGTTTTCAGTCTGTCTGTGAGTCTAAAGTGACTCTCCTTTAGCCAGCATATAGATATGTCTTGTTTTCTATCCATTTAGTCACCCTATTTTTTTTTAATTGGAACATACAGACCATTTACATTTAGAGTAATTATTCATAGGTATTTGCTGTTACCATTTTGTTAATTGTTTTCTGGTTGTTTTTCCAGTTCGTTTTTATTCTTTGCTCTCTTCTTTTGTGTTTGAAGACTTTCTTTAGTGTTAAGCTTGGAGTGTTTTTTTCTTTAGTTTTTATATCTGTTATAGGTTTTTGGTTTGTTGTTAGCATGAGGTTCTTATATAACCCAAATATATAACAGTTTATATAAGTTGATGGTTTCTCAAGTTCAAAAGAATTCTAAAAATAGTACATTTTTATTCTCCACTTCCATTTTTTATGTATATGTTTTTTCATATTTTGCATTTTTATTTTCTGACTGTGCTAGTTTTTTTAAATATACTTGATTTTCTATTTTTGTGTTTTAACTTCACATTAACTTTGTAAGGTGGTTGATCGACTAATTGTATGTCTTTTTTTGGTAATCTTTTTTTTTTTTACATACCCTCCAGTGTCCATAATCCATCCACCCTATCCCTACCTCCTCATTCCCCAGCAACCCTCAGTTTGTTTTGTGAGATCAAGAGTCTCTTATGGTTTGTCTCCCTCCTGATCCCATCTTGTTTCATTTTTTCCCTTCCTACCCCCTATGACCCCCTGCCCTGCCTCTCAAATTCCTCATATCAGAGAGATCATATGATAATTGTCTTTCTCTGATTATGTATGACTGTTTTTCTTTGGGAATTTTTTTCCTTTCATATTTTTTTCTTCTATTTTTCATTTTCTTGCTTAAGGAAGTCTTCCTTTATAAGTCCAGTTTAGTGGTGACAGACTCATTGAACTTTTAGGAAACTATCATTCAGTTATGAATGACTACATTTACTTTCAGTACTTTATTATGCCACTCCCTCCCTTATGGTCTATAACATTTCTGCTGAAAAATCAACTGATGGCCTTATGAGGTTTCTCTTGTACACTAGTAATGTTTTTCTCTTGCTGATTTTAAGGTTTTGTTTTTTTTTCTCTTTAATCTTTTGACATTTTCATTATTATGTGTCTTGATGTAGACCTCTTGGGTTTTATTGTTTGGGGCTCTCTGTAAATCCTGGACTTTGTTGTCTATTTCCTTCCCTAGGTCAGGAAAATTTTCAACTATATTTCTTTAAATTACTTTTTGCTTCTTTCTTTTTGCTTTTCTGGAAATCCTATAATGCAAATGTTAGTATGCTTTGTGTTTCCTGATAGTTCCCTTATCTATCTTCATTTTTTAGAAAAAGCTTGTGTTTTTCTTTTTGCTGTTTAGGTTATGTGCTTTTCAATACCCTGTCTTCTAGACCACTTCTAGATCACTGATCTGTTCTGAATTTTCTAATCTGCTATTGATTCCTTTTAGTATATTTTATGTTCATTTAATACATTCTTCAGCTCCAATTGCTTCATTTTTATATTTTCTGTCTGTTGAACTTCCAAGTGAATTCATGCACTCTTTTATTTATTGCCATTATTTGAACATTTTTATCAGGTAAATTACTCATCTTTGTTTGGTTTAGTGTTTTTTGAAGGGGGTATTTTATTCTTTCATTTTGAGAATATTCCTCTGCCTCCTCATTTTCTTTGACTTTCTTTGTTTCTGTGAAGTCAATGGAACAACTACATCTACCCTTTCCTTCCTTTTCTTCCTTCTTTTCTTTTCTTTTCTTTTCTTTTCTTTTCTTTTCTTTTCTTTTCTTTCTTTCTTTCTTTCTCCTAGTTTTGATGGAATGGCCTTATACAGGGATGTCTTCTGTGTTGACTGTGTAAGCCTGGTAGTTTGGGCTGTCTTTCTGGAGCTATAGCAGTTGTGGGTTGGGAATCAATGAGAACTATGCACCCGGGCTGCCCTGGTAGGTTGGCTGGAGCTAAAGCAGAAATGTGTCAGGTGGTCTGCAGAGGGTGGCCTGGTAGGATAGCTGAAACTGAAGCAGGCACTTGTGAGTTCTCAGACATTCTTCACAGTGGAGTGTCCTGGAAGGGCAGCTGGAGATAAATGGGCACAAACCAGGGTGGTGGTTCTTAGGGAGCCTTGCACAGGTGGCAGTTTGGGAGGACAGCTGGAGCAGAAGTACGTATGGAAAATATAAGAGATGGAAACTAAATTGAAGAATTTTAGTCATAGTCAAAGCAGATATAAACACCACGCACGGGCCAACCAAATGAAGTTTGTATTTGGAGGAAGGAGACCATGTTTAGTTGAAAATAAGGGAAAAAAAATTAAGCATTTTTCATGAAGGAAGTGAGCCTTGATTTAATTTAGTTTGGGTTTTGGTGGCTGGCAGGTAAGACATTCTTAGTCATTATGGGTAGGTACAAGTCTGTGACAAAGCACAACTTTTGTTCAAGTAAAGGGACACAGAGCCTAGGACTGAGAACTTAGGGACATGGGTTTAGATGGACAGATCTCTGACTTGCAAATCCATATACTTAAAATATCTATTCTATAGATTTTCTGAGAGGATTAAGTTATATTACAGATACAGATATAATTTTAATAGATTAAATTAAATATACACAGCATTTTGCTCAGACAGATCTCTGTTTAAATTGTACCTCTATCATTAATCAGTAGTGACTTAGATAATTTATTTTACCACTATATGCCTCAGTTTCTTCATCTTCATTGGAGATTATAAGCTTTATCAATTAGATTATTTTTAACCTCAAGAAAAAAACCGAGGGTTGTTGGAGTGGAGGGAGGTGGGAAGGATGGTGTGGCTGGGTGATGGACATCAGGGAGGGTTTGTGCTGTAGTGAGCATTATGAATTGTGTAAGACTAATAAATCACAGACCTGTACCCCTAAATAAAATAATATATTCTATGTTAATAATAGCAAGAAACAAGTAAAATTAAGTAGCTAATGAATAAAAGGCCTGTAGAATATACTTGGTAAGTAATAACTATTGTTTTCATTGTTAATTGTGAGTAGTGAATGGTTTTATTGTTAATAGTTGGTCAAGGACACTTGTTAAGATAAGGAAATGATTTATTTAAATTTTATTAGTCTATTAATGCTAACATTAATTTTTCCCAAGAATGTAGATACTGCTACACTCCCAGGGCACAATAGTTCAGAATTCTAGAAGGAGCTAGTTTTTCTGAACATGAGGCCACACCATACTTTCTACATCACTGATCTCACAACATTACCTTTTCCAGTAGGATAGATAAAAGACTTGTTAGATGAGTACTAGGTCACTTTCCAGATAAACTACCAACAGCACTTACTCTTTCAAGTATGCTTTAACTGACCAATGCCTGTAATCAGATCCAAGCATGTTCCAGAATTTTGAAAAGGTGCTTTCTTGATAGTTTGAAAGACAAGGTCTTTGGATTATATACCAGGGCACTGGTTTTAGAACCAACTCTTAGTGTTAGGAAATTATTCTTTCATAGTTATTATACAATCTTTCCTGGTACAAAGCCCATTTTATATCACAATCCTGCTACTTTAGGACACTAGGACTTGACTTGCAAATCCATATACTTAAAATATCTATTCTATAGATTTTCTGAGAGGATTAAGTTATATTACAGATACAGATATAATTTTAATAGATTAAATTAAATATACACAGCATTTTGCTCAG
>NC_081570.1:48912153-48958543 GCF_022355385.1 Mustela nigripes | reverse complement strand
TGCCTGGCCAATAGTTAAATGTTTAAGGAATGGTGGTCTTCATAATAATAATTTGTAGCTGAAAAGCAGTGAAATCTATACTTTTTTTAAATTTAAAGTCAATTAGCCAAGGTATACTACATCATTAGTTTTGATATAATGTTCAATGATTTATTAGTTGAGTATATCACCCAGTGCTCATCATATCATGTGACCTCTTTAATCACCCAGTTACACCATTCCCCACCCAACTCCCTTTCTCTAACCTTGTTTGTTTCCTGGAGTCCAGAGTCTTACATGGTTTATCTCCCTCTCTGATTTCTTCCCATTCAGTTTTCCCTCCCTTCCCCTATGGTCCTCTGCGCTGTTTCTTATATTCCACATATGACTGAAACCATACGATAATTTTGTTTCTCTGATTGACTTATTTCACTTAGCATAATACCCTCCAGTTCCTTCCATGTCAGTGTAAATGGTAGATATTCATCCTTTCTGATGGCTGAGTAATATTTCACTGTGTTTATGAACCACATTTTCTTTATCCATTCTCCCACTGAAGGACATATCAGCTCCTTCCACAGTTTGGCTATTTTGGACATTGCTGCTATGAACAGTGGGGTGCAGGTGCACCTTCTTTTTACTACATCTGTATCTTTAGCATAAACACCCAGTAGTGCAATTGCTGGGTCATAGGATAGCTCTATTTTTAATGTCCTGAGGAACATCCATTTTCCAGAGTGGCTATACCAGCTTGCAGAGAGGGTTCCCCTGTCCCTGCATCTTCACAAACATTTGTTCCTTGTCTTGTTTATTTTAGCCATTTTGACTGGTGTAAGGTGGTATCTCATTGTGGTTTTGACTTGTATTTCCCTGATGGAAAGTGATGTGGAGCATTTTCTCTTATGTCTCTTGGCTATTTGTATATCTTCTTTAGAGAAATGTCTGTTCATGTCTTCTGCCCTTTTCTTGACTGGATTATTTGTTTTTTGGTTGTTGAGTTTGATAAGTTCTTTATAGATCTTGAATACCAGACCTTTATTTGAAATGTCATTTGCAAGTATCTTCTCCCATTCCACAGGTTGCCTTCTAAAAAGTTTCACTGATTGTTCCCTTTGCTGTCCAGAAGGTTGTTATCTTGATGAAGTCCCAATAGTTCATTTTTGCTTTTGTTTCCCTTGCCTTTGGAGAGATGTCATGAAAGAGGTTGCTGTGGCTGATGTTGAAGAGGTCACTCCCTGTGTTCTCTAAGATTTCAATGGATTCCTGTCTCACATTTAGATCTTTCATCCATTTTGAGTTTATCTTTGTGTTTGGTATAAGAGAATTGTCCAGTTTCATTCTTCTGCATATGGCTCTCCAATTTTCCCAGCATCATTTATTGAAGAGACTGTCTTTATTCCATTAGATATTCTTTTCTGCTTTGTTGAAGGTTAGTTGACCATGGAGTTGAGGGTCTATTTCTGGGCTCTCTATTCTGTTCCATTGATCTCTATGTGTCTGTTTTTGTGCCATTATCATACTCTCTTGATGATCACTGCTTTGTAGTATAGCTTGAAGTCAGGCATTGTGATGCCCCCAGCTTTGGTTTATATATTCTGGAATAAGATGATATGGGTTCAGATTTCTCCTGGGACACTTATGATGCTTCATATTTGCTTTATCTGTAATATGACAAAGATATTGCTTAATGAGATGTTGAATTTATAGTGAAAATAAGAGTTTTTTTGAGCCCCTGCTTTGAGTCAGATTCCTGTTTCCATCTTGTTTCACCTCAGTAATAATACTAAGAAGTGAAGCATAGTATCAACTTTAAGAAAGTAAATAGAAAGTGGAAGAACCAAATCTTAAGCCATGAGATAATGTATGAAAAGAAATATGTTATATAACAGTGATTCACACAGTCTGACAGTGATAAGCACTCTGAATTATGCTAATTAAGAGAATTTTATACTTAGTTTCTTGTTCTACTGATTAGGGGGGACAGAATAGTGAAAATTTAGAGTTTTGGCCTTCTTTGGTGGCATGTATAAAGACACTTCATTTTCCTACCATCTGGCTATACGTAACTTATACCCAAGGCCTGGGTTCCAGATATAGCTTTCTTTTTCTTTTCTTTCTTTTTTTTTTTTTTTTTTTTTTTTTTTTTTAAAGATTTTATTGCTGAGCAGAGAGCCTGATGCGGGGCTCAATCCCAGGACCTTGGGATCATGACCTGAGCTGAAGGCAGTGGCTTAACCCACTGAGCCACCCAGGCGCCCCAGATGTAGCTTTCTGAAGTCAGCCTCATTTTCTCTTAGGATCTAGAGGTATTTGCTTGTCTCCCTCAATCTCTTGGTCCCTTGGCCAGACTCCTACTTTTTTTAATGGGTGATCTAGATCTGCTTTTGGCCACGTCTGTCTCTTTCCCTGAATGATGGTTGGATGCTTCTTCTCACTGCTGCCTGTCAGACACCAGGCTCTCTGCTGCCTGCACATACTTATTGCCAGCTTCTCTTCTCTGCTTGGTTCTCTTATGGCTTCAGCTATAGTTGGATATGGCATAAAATCTCAGCTCCACACCTCACTAACAAAGTGTCTTTTTATGTTACTTACTTTCACTGAGCCCTGAAGTACAATAGTATTTCACTAGTAAATGTAATGTTTATTTTATTCAAAGTTGCCTCCAGACAAAATTGAAGATGAAGTCTACTTCAGCCACTCTTGTTTCCTATTTCAGTAGAGGCCTGAGCTGTCCATGGCCTTCCACCTTGCTGTCCCAGACCTGGCTTGCCTAATGATGAAAACTCCAGGCTTCTATCACACTATCTTCTGCTCAATTTTCTCTTCCACATTTATATGTGCTGCTATTGTTCCATCACCTCTAAGACTTGTTGTCTTTGAAAAAGTTTAATTTTTCTCAGTAACAAAAAGTTTAGAAATAAGCTGTCAGCGGCAAATGACAATGGTGGTCTGAATCACTAAAGACCTAAGCTCCTTGCATCTTCTTATTCTTCCTTCCTTAGCATGTGCTGTCTTTCTTACCATCACAAGATGGGAAGAAATGGGGAAGGGCATGAAAAAAAGACATGTTTCATCTGAATTTGTCCCTTTTTATCAGGAAAATGCTTTCCCACAAGGTACCTTCCACTGGCAGCCTAGTGCCTTTGTATATATCTCATTGTCCAGATCTATATCTCATGACATTCTCCAACCTCAAAGAAGTAAAGAGGCAGGATTTATCCCCCCTAAAACTGAGGTTCATTCATAAAGAAGAAGAAAACCATTAAAAGATAGGAAACTTGAAATATTTGCCACTATTTGTCTTATTATACCAATGTTATTTCCAAACACGTCTTTCTTTCATTCCTTCCTCTCCTATTGTTCTCACTGCTTAGCTGGATGGTTATAATCGCCTCCTTAAGTAGCCAGTCCCTGATTTATCTTTACCTTCTTTAAATTTTGTTTTTTCCGCCATAGCAATTTTTCTAAAATGGAGGGCTAACCTATCAATCCCCCATGTAATCTCTATAGTAGCTCCTTATCACTTTTAAGATAGACATCACAATCTTAAGGATGCCATCCAAAGCCTCCCATGTTCTGGCTGCCCCTTCTTTTTCATTCTCACTTCCCCTGCATCCTGCTTCCTGTCCTGGACTTCTCATTCATTTACACATACATGCTGGCAGTTGTTGCCTCAGCATGCCCTTTCATACCTCTGTGCCAAAGTAAAGGTAATGTCCTCTCCCATTTTCTTATTCTTTCTCATCCTTCAAAGGGCATTACCCTTTCCTGAGCCATTTCTATTAATATCAACACAGGTGAGGAGCATACTGTGTGTGCAGGACAGGTACCATAATTTCTGTGGCTTATTGCAAAATGAAAATGTGGGCCCCATTTTCAAAAATTACAAAGGGTTGCCTAGGTGGCTCTGTTGGTTAAACATCCAATGCTTGATTTCAGCTCAGGTCATGATCTCAGGGTTATGAAATTAAACCCTGCTTCAGGTTCCATGCTGGGCAGGGAGTCTGAAATTTTTCTCTCCCTCTCTCTGTTTTCCCCTTCCCCTCATCCTCTTTTAAAAAACTTACTAAGAATTTCAGGATGGTATAACATTAAGCCAAACAAGGTCCCTACTAAGCGCGACTACACATATCATATATTCTTGAAGTTGACCCTGCTCCTGTGACCCACTGACTTCTTATGTTGTAATTGTTGGTTGGCCTGTCTCTCCCACTAGATTGTGTACCTCTTGAGGGCGGTGACTGGGTCATAGTTATCCTTGTATTGCAGACAATGGCACATGCACATGGGAAACATACTACACTGGATTTTGTTTTACTTCCCTCTCAACAAAAAAGCAACAGAATATTTTCAAAGGTCTGTTCCAGTGGGCTTTTCTCCTACCACCTCTTAATTTATGATGGATCTGAAAAAATATCTAGAATTAGAATCGTGTCTTTATATGGAAGCTACTGTCTATGGGTAATACTCTGGTAATTTTGCATTGGTTGGGTTCCCTGAATTCAGATTTAGCAGTGTATGTGTGAGAACTTTGCATGTTCTTCAGGCCTGGTATCGTGACAGTGTAGCTATTGAGCAAGCACTTCTAGGAAATGAACAGACTGTGAAAAACAGTGCAAATTGCAGGAATTAAATTCACTGGGAACAGCAGGACTGTAATGAGTGAGAAAGGAGGAAAATTGCAGGCACGTGAGTCCTGCCGAGATGTGTATGCTGGTTTGTGCGGCTGCAGGCTGGGTACGTGTTTGGTTTTGTGTGTGTGTGACTTTATTGAAGGAGCACTGACCCAGCATGGGGAGTCCTCTGTTTGTGTCCTGGTGCTATTGCTCACTAGCCAGCTGATCCTGGGAAAGTTGCTACACTTTCTCTGTTTCCAGGATTCCGGGATTCCAGGATTCTTGACTGTATAAAGTCAAGAATAATATTATAGGGGAAATGGTTATACTAATACAACAAACTAAGCTGAATAGCATTATCCATAATAAAAAATTATATAATAAGTGTTCTCCATTCTATATATTTCAGTTATATACTTAAACTACGTATTACCTGAATTCAAACTCCTCTGCTATTAATTTTGCAACCCCTGTTTGCGGGGAATTCTAACTATGCATCTTCATTCAACATGGTTCACGACTGTCCTCCCTGTCCTGATCTGGATTCCTCATGCTCACACAAATAAGGAGGGACAATAAGAATGTACAGAAGTTTAAAGGCAGATTTGATTTTACTACTTAAAAACTGTGTTTGGGGGCAAGTAATTGAAGTTCACTGTCCCTCTCACATATTTTCTCTTATGTTCTAACAAGATTCATTTTACAGTTATTGTGAAATATTTATCAAATAATGCTTATAAAGTCCACATACATTGGAAAAAATTGTCAAAAGTCAACACCTAAGGATAGCTAGTTTTATTCTGTCACTTTAGCACTAGTTAATTCTGTACCCGAGTGACTGCTGATTCTAGTTCCTACTGGGTCACCAGTGTCTGTGTGATAGTGGGCAAGTTTTCTACATCTCTCAGTTGTAGAGCAAATAAACTGTGTAGAGTAGACCAATATTCCACATATTAGTCCTGATACAGTAGCTAATATTTCATTATTGAAATAGCCATAGGACTTAGAACTACTATGATCTGTTTCACAGACAAAGAAAATAGGCTTAAGGAGATTGAATGAGATCCACAGAATGCAAAAATTATGAGGCTGGTTTTCCACCCAAGCCATCTGCCTCCATGGCCCTTGTGCTTCAGTTATATGTATATTGATACCCATGGAGTCATCAGAAGAAAGGATCTCTGGATCTGTTAACACTTCATTTCCCTTTCTCAGTTTTTGAGCACCTGTCTATAAATCTGGGCTTCTGAGCCTCCGAATGGTTCCCTGGACCTTGAGCAAACATAATAATCATTCTTCTTCATGCAAAAATAAAAAAGGATAGTAGGCATAGCTGCAGAAGAGCAGATTGATTTTCATGCCTGGGAATGAAATATACCTCTGTTCTCTTTCTAAATCTAGTTATAGTTTGGCTGTATAGCACTCTGTCACTGCCAGGAGACTTTGCCCACCATGGCACTAAAGCCGAAGGCACAAGTATCTGGGTTCTCACATCCAAAAGGGGCTCTGGAGAGCTGATTTCTGATCATTGCAGAAGAAGTTGGGAAGGGCATCTGTGGAGTTTGCCTGCCCAGCATCTGTGCCCCCTTTCTTTGGCCTGACTTGCTTTTGGAGAAACACTACCCTCTCTTCTTACCCATTAGCACTGACCACATATGCTGGTTCTGGGCAAAAGCACATGACTTGGATCAGGTTTATCAGAGTTATCTGGCCCTGAGATTTTTGAGATTATTGGTGAAATAAGATTCTCTTTTATTCAGAGAGGAACTTTTCTCATTGCCGTGGGATCTTCATTTAGAATATATACCTGGGACTGCTTATGGCTATGTTGCCTGTCCAACTGTCCAAGCATAAAGAAAACTCAGGGGAAACAAGAGTCAAGGGATAAAAAGGGAACACATTTTTGATGATATTTGAGGACATGGACCCAATTGTACCTGATGCTAGCTAGCACTTCTTTGAGACAACCCATTCATCCTCTAGTTTTTGTTTAAGTCACTTTGTATGGTGTTTCAATCAGGAAAAATCTGCCCCCTCCCCCAAAATGGCTAATACATAAAGAAAGGAAGTGGTACAAAGCTTTAGATGAGCAAGGAAGAATACCTAAATTTTTCTTTTTAACCGATATTCTCCTAACCACGTGTTATTGTTGGATTCACCTATTACTCTTCCCCAACTTACAGCAGACTGGGCCTATGCAGGTGGCATCCAAATGGCAAGAGGATGTGATTAAGTCAAAGATCTTGAGATAAGAGTTTATCCTGGATTATTCTGCTGGATCAATATAATCATAAGAGTCCTCATAAGAGGGATGCAGGGAAGATGGGGTCCAAGGAGGTGATGGTACTGAAGCAGAAGTTAGAATGAAGAAATTGTTGACCTTGAATGTGTGGGAAGGGATGTAAACAGGCTTTGGAAGCCAGAAGGAACAAGGAACTGGCCTCTCCTAGATCATCCAGAAAGGAATGCTGCCCTGTTGATACCCTGATTTTATCTATCTTGGACTTCTACTTTTGTGTTGTTTTAAGCTGCCAAGTTTGTGGGAGTTAGCTATGGCAGCATTAGGAATTTGATATATAACTCATATACCAAATACTTATCTTTCAAACAATAGGAGTAATGAATGTCAACTATGAAGTATTAAACATGTATCCATAAATGTAAATATTTGGGGGGTATAGTTTATCTTGTATCCCTATTACAATTCAGTTTGAGAAGGATAAGCCACCAACAGCATGTGCTGAAACCCAGTCTGCTAGTGACATGCTAATAGGCTCACATCACTGTGTGTCCATCGTATTGCTTTTAGCTGTAGGTTCCAGGGAAAAATGATATTGACTCAATAAAAACATTTATCTTAGGTAATAAGAATTTGGAACATGGGGAGATTCGAGGATCTATTAAATCAATAGCTGAATGGTCTCAAAGAATCATGCTGGCTTTTGTCCTCAGCTGTCTCATGATTTCATGTCCATAGCACATTCCAACATGAGCACTTCCTTCAGCAACCAGAGGCAGAAATAGGAAACTTCTCTTCATCCATGTGTTTTAATTTTGAGGGTATAAAATCTTTCTCCTAAATTTTTCTATGGGACTACGCCCCCTTTTTTTGCAGAATTTTACTCTACATTGCTTGTTATAGGAAGTGCAGCTTCTTTTTACATTGAATTAAAAGAATAGTTTGGTTTTCCAAAACTTTATTAACATTTCATCCTCATTTTTGAAAAATTCGTTCATTATTGGAAACACTGCTTATGGAATTTGAGTTATCAATATAACACACCTGTATTAGATTGCATTTATATCCATTGTGTTCACTATGAATCTATACATAGAGAGATATTAGTAAATGACAACTTTATTATATATTCAAGTGTTATGCTTGAGAAGCAATTGTATATTGAAATATATAATTACATGTATGGTCAATACTGTTCATATATATGAATATGTATTTATGTGTAACATAACATACACCCATAAATATGTTTATATACAAGTGTATATGTATATACATACATACATATGTATATATGTGGGTTAGGACATATTACCAATGTATTTTATCTTAGAGTAATAAAGGAGACATTACAAAATATTTGTTAGAGAGGCTTTGATAGGATAAAGAATGACTGTCATAACTTTAAGCAGTTTACCATTTTAAGGATATGTTATATATTTTTTAAACCTCTGGGACTTTACAGAAATGTTCCTGCTGTCTGAAAAATCCTTCTTGCTTGTCTGCTTAATAAGCTCCTTCTTGCATGTGTTGAGAAGGAGATGACTCCTTCCTTGATGGGGCTCTGTTTTCTAACATAACTGTGTCTGCTTCCATCATAGGACTCATCACATAGCATCAGCATAATGTATGAGGGTCTACTGTATATTTCTTTTGTCTGCAGTAACAAATTACCAAAGCCGTAGTGGCATAAAGCCACACATAATTGTTATCTCACAGTTTTGTGGTTCAGAAGACTGACACAGGTCTCACTGGGCTAAAATTAAGGTGTCAGCAGTTCTGTGTTCCTCTCAAGAGGTTTTAGGGGAGAATCCATTTCTTTGCCTTCTTCCAAGTTCTACTTTCCACAAAGCACAAAATTACAAGCAAGGATCCCCTTTCATCTGGTTTCTTCTAATAAAGTGTTCCTCATATCTAGCTGCAATCTCGTCAGAATGGCCTTTTCTGCCTCACATTTCTATACCATTGTGTTCATGATTTTTACCTATTCTTTAAGAAGATGAAGACTTTCTCTTCGCCACCACCTTCTTTTTTTTTTTTTTTTCCTGAGCTCTCATGAAAATTGCCCTAACATCCACATTTTTAGCATGCACTTTAAAACTGCTCCAGCCTCTACCCATTATCCAGTTCCACTTGGACAGTTTTAGGTATTTGCACAGCAACACACTACTTTTTGGTACCAAAATTTGTCTTAGTAACTTAAACAATGGGCATTTATGCTCTCACTGCTCTGGAGGCTACATGTCCATAATCAAGGTACAATTAAATTTGATTTCTATTGAGAGATCTCTCTGGCTTACAGACAGTCTGTGCTGGTGGTGGGGGGGTGAGGAGTTCTCTCTCTCTTCCTACTCTTTTAAGGTCACTAATCCCATCATAAAGATTTTACCTTCGTGACCTAATCTAATCACTTTCCAAAGGGACCGTTTACGAATACCATCACATTGGAGATTAGAGCTTCAACATGTGAATTTTTGGAGGGACACAAGCATTCTTTCCACAACAAACAGTATGTGATAAAGTGCATGTAGTAAAATGTGTATTGTAGAATTTAAGTGGCATAAGTATGGGTGTTCACAGTAAGCTTTTTTTTTTTTTTCAATTTTCCTCTATGTTTGAAATTTTTAATAAGATTTTGGGAAAAAAATGTTAATCCAAGCCTTCAGCATAGCAAAAAACCTCTATAAATAGTTGTTGAAAGATTGGTAAATTCAGTGGAAATCTGCTTGCCAATTAGCTTTGAGGTTAAGCTGGAGATCAGGACAATCTGTCCTTTCCATGTTTCTGATGCACTGATCCTTTTCTGGAAAGCATTATGCAATATGATCAACACTCCATTTGGAGGTGCTTATGTGCTGAAGGAGCAGTTGCTGCAACAAGCTTGATGATTAGAAGTCCATGCAACTAGTCCCAGCAATCTGGGCTATTGTTGAACGTGGGCTGTAAAGCAGCAGGTGTCTTGTTATCTCAGGCAGTCTTCTGGGAGTCCTAAGGTTACTGTGCATTTCAGAGGATAGATTTTATCCAGTTAAGTATATAACATGTTATAATACTCAAATGGAAGGAGAATGAGTGGGAAGTTGGTTCAATAATTTTCAAGTCCAATTACAAACATTAAATTATATGGTTTGTTTATGACCATGTCTAAGAAAGAAAATACATTTTTTGGCAGGTAGTAAGTTAGCAATAACTTCATTTAGTCATTTAGCAAGTATTGTTTGAGCACCTACTATGGCCAAGTCTTGGGTTCAGTACTGATTTATATATATATACAGGGGGAGAGAGAAATTAGTGACAGACCTTGGGATGGGCTACCCACCCTCATCTCTAGTGATATCTCCTGGAGGCCTCTCAGAGGGGCTGCTCTGGTTCAAGAACAAGATAGATTTTTGAAGGATGAATAACGAAATCACCACAGAGAATAGTGTACTTTCTGACAGATGCAGTGTTAAACTCGGATCTACCTTGTGACTCATCCTCCACTCTCTGACTTTGGTCATGGTAAAATGAAGTCTAGAAGTGGCATCCTTGGAAGGACAAAAGTAACAAGGTCAGTCCCAACTAGAGGAATGCCTGGAGTGGATGTTTAGATTAGTTTAGCCCTAAATAATAGAAGAGAGGAGATAGAAAAATGGTTTTCAGTTGTTTAATCCAGCATGGCCCAGTAGAGAACTACCTAGGGATTTAAGCTGAGAATGGTGCTAATAATGAAAGGGGAACATCTTTTTTGGAGTGACCATTATATAGATATGTATTTCTGAGAGTATAAGTTAGAATCATTCCAGAGGTAAACATTTTTCCCCCCAGAGGTGAACATCTTATCAAGAGTCAAAGCCTAAAATCTCTACCTATCTTTTCTCAGGAGATCAATCTTACATTTAGCTTAGGTAGCTTAAAAGGGAAATTAAATATGCACTCTTATAATAACTGATTATGTTCCTTAATCTTGTGATAATAGTAAATACTCTTTTCCTATATCCTTTACCAGTTTTTGACCTATTAAGATCAGGAATTTCCATTTATTCTTATTTCTATTCCCAGTACCTAGTACAGTGGTGTATTGTTACTTAATAAATTTTTTTTTTTTTTTTACTGAATTAAAGAAATGGCAGTAAATTGTTACAGTCTGGATGTGTACCCTGTAAATTCATATGCTAAAACCCTAACTCCCAGTATGGATATATTTCGTGTTGGGTTCTGTAATTAAAGTTAAGTTAGTTCAAAGGGCAGGGCCCTGATCCGATAGGATTGTGTCTTTATGAGAAAAGACACCAGAGAGATTGCTCTTTTTGTATACACCCACAGAAAAAAGGGGCATTGTAAGGACATAGTGAGAAGGGAACCGTCTGAAAATCAGGAAGATAGCTCTCAGGAAAACCCAAATCAGTTAGAATATTGACCTTTAGCTTCCATAACTATGAGAAAATAAAATTTAAGTTTCTGTTGTTTAAGGCATCTAGCTTATTGTACTATGTTGTGGCAATCAGAGCTGACTAATGCAGTAGTCCAACCAACATGCAGGAAATGCTAGTGCATTTTAAAAGATAAAGATATTCATTCCTTCTGTGGAAAGCGGATGATGGCAATGAGGAAGCAACATTGGAGAACCTTGAAACATGTAAGATATTTTTTTCCAGTCAGGGAGACCATGATAAACAAAGAGGAGCAAGGGGGAAGGATTGGAATTCAGATCACAAAAAGGAGAAGACTTCTCCGAAATTGGAGTTTGAGAATTTCAGTATTGAAGGATAATTTTATGTCCAGCGAGCGCCTTTAAATTTATTTTCATAAGCAACAGAGAGTGATGAAAGTTTGAGCAGAGATACTAATGTGGTCAGAGCATGTTTATAAAGGAATGGTTTCCATGTTCAGGTTTGGTATCTGAGAGTAACTGACATCAGAAATGACTTCACCATTGATAGTCCCAACAGGATAACCCTATCCTGTATGTAATACATCAGCCCCAAATTTGTATGTGATACTCACATAGTTACTGGGGAGTCATTGGTTACATCACTGCTAGTACAAAGGTTAGTTTGGGGCCAGCTCTTATCCAAGCAACTTATCCACTCAGGGTCACAAGGAATCCATTGCAAGAGGAAACAGTAGCTCAGGAGCCTTCTTAAATTTACCACTGGATTTATTTCCAATTCCTTTGTAATCTCTTCCTTAGAGCAGTAAATTCTGAGCTCAGAGAGTTTTGCATTTAATTCCTGTATTTGGATTGTGAGAGCTTTTAATACCTGTGGACTTGGCAGTTGCAGAGAGTAAAATGCATTCCCATTAATCAGAACTGGACTGAGTCATGTTACACAAACCACAGATTTCTACAAGAAAATTAAAAGGCAATATCATTTCACTTCTGCTAAATGTTTTCTTATGATTCAGGGGGAGAAATGGGACACTCTATATTGTGTCCAGTGATGCTGCCAAAAATATATCACCAAGAGACACGACAAATGAATGTATAAATAGGAATTGCTTAGAAGGGGTTAGTCATAAATCACTGAATGAGCCGGAACCCAGGCTTCTTTTTTTGTGTGTGTTGCTTAAAACGTGAAACATTATTGGTGACTTCTAGAAAAACAATTTGATTTTCGTACAGTTGCTTTACAAGGTTATGGGAAATAAGAAAGTGTAATTTCCCTAGGTGAAATCAAAGGCAAGATACAAAATTTTCTGGTGACTCTAGGAACATATAAACTCTTCTGAAAAATGTAATGGAAATTGTTAAATGAATAGCAATGGTGTGGTTTCTAGAATCAGGAGTTTTCATCGTAAACATTTAGAAATCTAGGGTATGGTGATGGGTTGGCTTTAGGTCAAAAACGCACTATAATAAATTGATTTGAAGCAGCAGCAACAATATGGGACTTTTCTGTTGGGGTCTTGTAATTCCTCCAACATACTTACTCTTGGAAAATCTTGCTCTACGTTTAAAAGAAATTGCTTTAATGATGTCCTGAGTTATAGTCCAAACAATTTTCTTCAGGAAAAAAAAAGAAAAAATATTTGTTTTAAAGATGCTAAAGTGGGAATTCAGAAACTACAGATAAAAGACACCAAGACCTTCCCAACTGAAGTGCTAAACATTTTAGTAAAGCTGCAGATACTGTTGATGCTAAACAAATCTTTTGAAATTTTTCTGACCTATAATATTCTTATTTTGTCATTATCTTTTTGATTAAAATTAGCACATTTCCTTTTGCTTTAGAGCACACCTGTAGAAATTGCTACTTTTATTTTTACAAAGCCTATAAAGAGGTTTGGAGGGTAGAGAATTTGTTTAAACATCAAACACAACACAGTTCCTTAGAAGATAGGAGTTAGTTGAGAAGGCTTAAGGAATTGAATATGATTCCCAAAGCGCTGTAAGTTCTCAATGGCTTTTTTTTTTTTTTTTTTTATGTGCTGGGTTTTGGTGTATAATAAACTACTCTGAAACATTTATTCATGATCTTTTGGGGTTGGCAAGGTAGTCGGGGCTCAGCTGGATGGTTGTCTTGGAGGTCCTACCAAGTTTCACTCCTTTGGTTGCCACCAACTAGAGGGCTGGTTGTAGTCAGCTTGTTGGTCCCAGATATTAGGAGTTTGGCTGGGGTGATAGGGGCAACTGGACCACATGTTTATAGTATCTGATAGGTAAGGCCTGAGTTCTTATGATAATTGGGTTTCGAAAACAGACAGAGAAGGTAAGCTCCAGTGTGCAAATTCTTTCAAACTTGCTTTCATCCTGTTTGCTAATGTCCCACTGACCGAATCACATGGCCAACTCCAGATTCAAGTTGTGGAAAAATAAACTCCAAATCCCATGTGGTTTGGCCTTTCCTTTATATATGGCCTTTCCTTTTTTTTTTTTTTTAATTTTTTATTTTTTATAAACATATATTTTTATCCCCAGGGGTACAGGTCTGTGAATCACCAGGTTTACACACTTCACAGCACTCACCAAATCACATACCCTCCCCAATGTCCATAATCCCACCCCCTTCTCCCAAACCCCCTCCCCCCGGCAACCCTCAGTTTGTTTTGTGAGATTAAGAGTCACTTATGGTTTGTCTCCCTCCCAATCCCATCTTGTTTCATTTATTCTTCTTCTACCCACTTAAGCCTCCATGTTGCATCACCACTTCCTATGGCCTTTCCTTTATATAAGAGCCCAATTCCTGGGCTCTTAAAGAAAATGCAAAATTTTGTAACTCTGTGTGTGTGCACACATGAGAGAGGGATTGACTGACTGTTTCGGTTAACCTATCCTATTCAACTCTTTCTTTAATAATATCCCAGTAGTGGATTAGTATCCTAACTCTACTACTTAATAGCTGTGTGACTTAGGACAATTTCCTTAGCCTCTCCATTCCCTAGTTTCTTCATTGCTTTATGGGACTCAGAATAGTATGTATCTCATAGGTTTATTTTGCGAATTGAATGAGTGAACAACTGTTAAGTTTTGGAAAAATGCCTGGAACACAGTGTGTACTCAGTTAGTGTTAGTTATTACCAGTTTGGGTCCTATACCTCTCTATTACTTTCCTATCATTGCTGTAACAAATCACCACAGACTTAGTGGCTTAAAACAACACACATTTATTATCTTACAGTTTTTATTATGATACATTTACTATCTTACGGGTGACCTTTGGGTTAAAATCATTGTGTCAGCAGAACTGTGTTAACTTGTTTCCTTGTCTCTTTTAGCATCTAGAGGTTGCATCCATTCTTTGGCATATGGGGACTTCTTTCGTCTTCAAAGCCATTAATGGCCAGTGGAGTCTTTCTCACATTATATCACTCTGACCTCTGCTTATGTTGTCACGTATTCTTCTCTGACTCTCTTACCTCTCTCTTTTACTTACATGAACACTTGTGATTACACTGTGGCAAACTGAACCATCCAGGAAATCTCCTCATCTCAAGGTCCTTAAAATAAAAAAATCTTTTTATCCATGTAAAGTGACATTGTTACCAGTTCTATGTATTATAATGTAGACATGTCTGATGGGGTCATTATTCTGTCTGTCCCAAATATCCTTGATCTTTCATCTTGGATCATATATCTGTAAAGAGAAATCTCTTGAGAAGGCTTTACTTAGCTGTAGATATTTAGGAAGTTGTTCTTTACCAATGAAGAAATTCTAAATTCCTTCCTCTACAATGATGGGAGTATCTGAGCCCACTCTAAACCACCAGAAAGGAGAATAGATTTTTTGAGGGCTAAGAAAAAAGTGGTTAACCATCATCTATCAGTTAGAGGAATGTGTTGGAGAAAATGCTATATATTTGTCAAACTCTTTTTTTTTTCCTCTGGCATTCAGCTTTGACATACTTTACTCCTATTGCTTCTAAGTATGATCATGAAGCAAATTCTCACCAGTGACATGAGGCTGTCATTGATCTGTGTCATATCTGAGGTGAATCAGTTAAGAGCAGCTGTGTTATCCTCAGGGCAACTTTTTTGTTAAGTGGTTGCATATAGGAGCTTCCCCAGAGGACTCTGAGACCCTAGGAATGATTAGTACACAAGATAGAACTATCCTGGGTCCCTGAGTGACTGTGTGGTTCAGTGCTCCCCCTTCCTGTTATGGCACTGATAGTTGAGGTGGCTTGCTTCAGCCTACCATGACTAAGCAGTTTCTCAAATACTGGTCTTCAGAAAGATCCTTTAGTCTCAGCTTTGAAGCCTTAGTGAACTGAGTTATTGTTTGTGCTGCATCTTGACCTCATTCATTTCCTTCCCATTCCTGGACATCAAACAGAGACTTTAGGTATTTTGCTAGACTATAATATAATTTAATTTAGGGTATACTGTAAAAGGGTGGTTTTTGACCTTTTCATTCTTCTGATCAGAGTAATCTTCACAATACTGTAGAACTTAAAGAACCAGAAGGTCTTCTAAGAATCCTCTTATCTTGTCTCCATACCACATTAGAAAGTAATGGAACGTGTACCATGAGTATACCAATCCCAATCTTATTTATTAAAATAAAAACTTCCTAAAGACAAAGCATAGTGATGCTTTTTTTTTAAACCAGGTACCTTGAATGGTACTGAGAAGAATATCTTAAATATAATAAATAGATGCTTAATAAATATGTACTGAATTAAGCTGAAGTAAAAGCCACATAATACTGGATCTATAAGTTGCTTAAAACCTGAGCCTTTCATATACCTTCCCCAGCTTATTTTTCTTCTAATATATTCCAAGAGTTGTTTTAAGGAATTCTCTCAGTCTCTGGTTAATTTATACTTAACAATGAATGCCTTGGAAGTATTTACTTCAAAATATTTACTTTTCCATAAAAAATAAAAAATTAAAAAAAAATTTACTTTTCCTTTCCTAGTCTTTATATTACATTAGGATATTCCAATTAGTATATCTCTTATACAAGAATATGATAGAATTAGTAGCCTGAATGAATACCCTATTGTATCAACTAGGAACTTGGCTTTCCAAACATACTCATTTAAAGCTGTATCTTCAAATAGTAAATTAATTAAATAAAAGGAAAGAAAGGAAGTAGCAGATATGAGACAGAGAAGGTGAAAATGTGAACTAATATTACTTTAAACATGAACAAAGAACTTTCAAAAATCTGGAAAACTAGATGTATTAACTGATTATATATATATATAAATATACATATATTTATATATATATAATTTTTACTGATTATATATAAATATATATATATATAATTATAATTTTTTTTTCAGAATAGATAGGTTTATGTCATAGTATCTAATTTACATGCTCTCCTGGGGAAAATTCAAATTATTGGTCAGTAAGTAATTATGTTACAAAAAAAGGAAGAGACTAGCAGGCCCAGGGTTGTGGTGGAAATATGCTATAATGATATAAAATGTATACTGACTCTTAAAATCAAGAGTATAGAAGAAACTGGAATACATTATCTGGGGTATTCAGGAATTTTAAATGCTTAAGCACTGAGATTTTAACTCTTATATCTGCCTTTGAAGGTTAGATCCATATGCCCGATTTTGTAATCCAAATTTGGTCCTGGGGGATTTGAGAAAATGATACTGTGGCTATGTCCTCCATTTGCAATAGCCTATTGAGTACCTCACTCTAGATGTCCCAGGGGCATCTCAAACTCTGCATGGCACAGAACTCATCCCTATCAGGAAATCTATTCACTCTTTTTCTGTGCTCCATCATTACTAAAGGGGTTACTAAACTCTCAGTTATTCAGGCACAAAAAGCCTTAGGCTTACTTTTGGCTCTCTTCCCCTCACATGCCGCACCCCTTTATAAACTCACTAGATCTTGTTTATCCTACATCCAAAGCCCAAGAGCAGAATCTCTAGAGACTATCAGACTGAAATTTAGGACCCAGTTCTGTCACTTCTACTTCTACTAATACTGCCACCACCGTCTCTCCTGCCACTTTCTATTTTTCCTCTTCTCTCAATCAGGATCTCAGGATCTCTTACTTAGGATGTTCTACTATGTTCCTCTCTGATCTCCTGGCCTCAAGGATGTTGTTCCAATTTACTTTTTTACATATTGCTTTTACTCTTATTTTTCTAGTGTTTAGCTCTGACAGTGTCATCACCATTCAAAAAGCATCTGTGTTTCTGCATTCTCATGTCTCCTGTTCCCCAGGTTATGAGAGGCCCCTAACTATAGGAGGGGATATTCCACAGAAAACTTCTTTGTGCTGGGTACTTCCTCAGCACTCCCATTAAAAGAGACCTCAAATATTTAAGAAAATCCAAGGTCAAATCTCAGCCCCTTGAAAGGAGTAGAGGTTTGGGTTTAAGTCCAAAAATAACATGTCCTTCTACTAGAAGCAGAAGCCTGTGTGTGTGTGTGTGTGTAATGGTATTAACAATTTGTCCATTAAAAAACAGTCTCTTGCTTTGCAGTGCATTTTCTATCCATGGTTCCCATGGCATCCTAAGGGGTAAAGACAAAAGGAATGGGTTAAACCTTAGGCAAGAGCCAAAAATGTCTTCAAACCTCACACATTCAGCCTAAACTATAAGGACAGATTTTGTAGGTCAAAGCACTGTGGTAATGAACAATTTTAATTTCACTGGGGTGTTCTGGACCTCATACACTTTTCCAGGTGTTTTCAGTGCTGTTAGCAACTGGTGGGGGATTCATGATTTTGGAGTCCTGCTTGGGTGGCTTTCTATTCATTGCAAGCAACAAAGCAATTTTTAAAAAATTCAATTCAGAGAAGGTTCTGGGAGCACTTCCTCTCTGGCAGCCACCACACATGGGCTGGCATATGAAGATACACAAGGGTCAGTCCTTGTCCTTGAAGCATTTAAAACTTCAAGGACAAAGAAGAGATAGACACATAAATAATGCATTCTTCATATTCTCTCTTTATTAAGAGAGGCCGTATAAATTTCTTTGGAAACATAGATGAGAAAGTAATTAATTCTGTCTGTGAGGAGGGTTACAATTTCCAAAAAAAATTAATAGGAATGCATGAAGACAGAGACATGAAAATACAGAGGAATGAAAATGTCTAAGAACATCGGGGTAGGGTACTTGGGGTCAAGCAGTGAGGCGAGAGAGGTTGACTAAAATTTAAAAAGGGGTGATGAATTAGCTGAGTCAGATTGGTGTGCATTGTGGAGAGTTTCTACCTTCTGCAGTGTTGGCTGAGCCATTTTCCCCAGAGAACCTTGTTATCATCTGTGGGATTCTTGGACAATTTTTTTTTTAAAATAGGAAGTGATATAATCAAATCTATGTCTTAGAAAGATAATATTGGTGGAAGAGTGTCCATGGGTTGAGAGACTACTTACAAGAGTCTTGTACTAACTTAACTGAGATGATGAAAGCTCAGATGAGAGAAGAAATAGTGGGTTGTGAGAAGGGAAATGATGTGAAAGAAGTTTCAGCAGTGTCATTGCAAAGACTTGCTAATTGATTGCCTGTGAGAAATATATCAAGATCAACTCTGAGATTTCTAATGTAGACCATTGGGTTGGGTAAATGAAGACAAACTACATGGGAAGAGCAGACAAATAAGCAGTTTAGGAAGGGAGGTGATCGTTTTGTATATATTGAATTTGATATATTTTGTGTCTTGTTAGAAATATGGGGGACGCCTGGGTGGCTCAGTGGGCTAAAGCCTCTGCCTTTGGCTCAGGTCATGATCCAAGGGTCCTGAGATCAAGTCCCACATCAGGCTCTCTGGTCAGCAGGGAGCCTGCTTCCTCCTCTCTCTCTGCCTGCCTCTCTGACTACTTGTGATCTCTGTCAAATAAATAAATATTTTTTTAAAAAAGAAAAGAAAAAAAGAAATATGGATTGGGCAGCAGGAATTTGGAAGTATGGAAAAAGGTGAGGGCTTGAAATGTTTAGGATTTAACATAAAGGTGATTAACATAAAGGAGGCCTTTGAAAGGAATATGGGTGATGAAGTTAGCCAAGGGACTGTGTAGAGTAAGAAGAGAAGCAAGCTTGGGGCAGAATTCTCAGAAACGGTCTTTTAAGGATGGGCATTCTCTTTTCCTTTTATAATCTCTTCCCTTGGCCTAGAATTCCACCACTAGCTTCTTGCATCTTTCCATTGACTTGACATACATCTTGCATTTTATGCAATATTTTGTTTCAATAAAGGTTATAGCTCTTAAAAAAAAAAAAAGGTAAAAAGCCATTTTCCCTGTCTCCTTTGAAAAGCTGGTAAACTCCTATGTGGTAGGTTTGTAACAGGACATAAACTGAGCCATGATTCCCACACAGGCACAGTTTAAATGGGCCATATCCATAGGCAACACATTAAAAATATGCAAATAGTGCCAGGTACAAAGAAGTGCATAGTGTGAACATACAAACGGTGATTCATTGGTTTGCTGTCATTGGGCAGCACTGCCATCTTCTCAGAGGTAACTTTTCCACAAACCGCCCAACACTGGAGAACAATGTGGAGGCAGTTGCTGGGATGGTTTTCCTTTAGACAAAAGACTGATTTTTACCACCGCCAAAGGGAGAGGCTGCCCTCCAGCCAATGGCTGGGGCTTGAGCTGGCCCCTTTACCCAGTTCTCAGGAAACCCCACATGGCCTGGAGAGACCTTAAAGAGGTAGGAGCCTTCACAACTGAGTAGGGGAGGCCTCTTTGAGAGGGGAAGTATCTTTGGAGAATTTCAAGTAAGTCTCTTCTGAATAAATGCATTAAATGGAAAACACGGATAACTCCCATAAGAACTTAAGATTTCATTATAAACATCTCCCAATAGGCCAGAATACCCATGTCACTGTGGCATTGTGCCTTAAACTATACGCTAAAATGTCTTACCATGTGGGGTTCTGAAAGAACCTGGTGTTCATTTGTAAATGGACGAGATATTATGAAAAGCCACCAAATACTAAATCCAAAGCAAGCGAACATTTACCTCTTCCTAATAACACTGGATGGGGGCACGGAGGTAGGAGAGTCATGCAGTGGTATTTCACGTAGCTCTTGCCAAAAGCCACAGGCTTTTCTTTCTCATTTATTTTAAACTATCCTCTCCAAACTCACCGCATAGTTCAGAGTGCCAAAGCCCTTAAGTTCTAGTGGTCTGCTTTCCTTTTCTCACACCCTTTTAAAGTATATTGTGATGTTTGATCTAATGCCAAAGATTGACCACTGGGGAAATTTGGAAATGGAGCTACTCAGTATTTTGTAACCAGAAGGGAAGAGGGGAATATGTAATTTCAACAGTGTTGCCTACACAGATGATTTCATCTGGTTGTTGTAGAATCTTTGTACTCCCAGAGAAATGCAAAAAAGTATAAATGAAAAAGAATAAAGTGGCATCCAAAACTCCCAACCCATAATCCTATCATCCTGAAATAACCATTGTTGACATCTAATCCCCCATTCTTGCGGTCATTACAATTTTTATTTCTAATGTAGTTTAGATATAATGGCTATTTGCATGCTCACTTTTTCTCTCTCTCTCTCCATGTGTGTATATATACACACACACACACACACACACACACACACACATCTTCAAATATTTATTTATTTATTTAAAAGATTTTATTTATTTGACGGAGAGAGAGAAATCACAAGTAGGCAGAGAAGCAGGCAGAGAGAGAGAGAGGGGAGGAAACAGGCTCCCTGTGGAGCAGAGAGCCCCACCCGGGGCTCAATCCCAGGACCCTAGGATCATGACCTGAGCGGAAGGAAGAGGCTTTAACCCACTGAGCTACCCAGGTGCCCCAATATGTGCCCAAGTATTTAAAACCACAGTGCTAATTACTTTCATTTTATTCTCACAAGGGTTAGGTATGTCTGTTTTGTAAATGATTGTATAAATTAGATGTAGAAAGGTTAAAAGACTAACTTAATGTCACACAGATAATAAGGGTGGAATATGGAACCAGGCTCCCTAGCATCATGTCTATGATTCTTTCACTACAAATAAAGTGGCAAAATTTTGCTGCTGGAATTGTTCAGAAGGTTAAGCAGCTTGAATTTCAACTACCACGTTAAAGGATAATGCAGCTTGAACACATTAGAATCCACAGGTGTTGAGCTTCAGTAATAAAGCTCTGGCTTCCCTGATCCTTGACAACATTGTTATAGAATAATATACCAGGTTTAATTTTTAATAATAATAATAATTATTATTATTAATTGAAGTATGTCATGTGTACAACACGGTGATTCATCAGCTCTATACATTATGCTATGTCAACCACAAGTATAGCTACCATCTGTCACCATACATTTACTATATTCTCTATGCTGTATCTTTAATTTTTCTAACTTATTCTGTAAATGGAAGCCTGTACCTCTCCTCTATCTATTTTGTCCATTTTCTAGGCTGTCTCCTCTGGTAATCGTAAGTTTTCTGATTTGTGGGTCTGTTTCTGCTTTTGTTAGTTCATTTGTTGTTGTTTTAAAAATTCCACATATAAATAAAATCATATGGTATTTGTCTTTCTAAATATGACTTATTTCACTTAGTATAATACTCTCTAGGTGCAACAATGTTGTCACAATTGGCAAGATCTTGTTCTTTTTTATGGCTGAATAATATTCCATTGTATATCTATACCACATTTTCTTTGTCCATTCATCTATCAATGGACATTTAAGTTGCTTCCATGTCTTGGTTATTATAAATAATGCTTCAGTAAATATAGGAATGCATATATCTTTTCAAATTTGTGTTTTTGTTTTCTGTGGGTCAAAGCCAGTAGTGGAATTACTGGATCATATGATAGTTCTATTTTTAATTTTTTGAGAAACCTAGAGTCTGTTTTCCATAGAGGCTATCCCAATTTACATTCTCACAAACAGTGGACAAGAGTTCCATTTTCTCCACATCCTCACCAACACCTTTCTTTTATTTTTTATTGTAGCCATTCTGACAGGCATAAGGTGATATCTCATTATGATTTTGATTTGTATTTCCCTGATCATTAGTGAAATTAAGTGTCTTATCATGTATATGCCATCTGTATATCATCTTTGGAAAAATTTCTATTCAGGTCTTCTTCCCATTTTTTAATAGATTGATTCTTGGTGTTGAAGTTATAAGCTATTTATATGTTTTGGATATTAACTCCTTATTGTTTCTTGGACTTTTGGCTAAGATCAAGTGTGGATATTAACTTCTTACTGGATATATTGTTTGCAAATATCTTCTCCCATTCAGTAGGTTGTATTTTTGTTCTGTTGATGATTTCACGCACTTTGCCAAAGCTTTTTGGTGCAGCCCCAATAGTTTGTTTGCTTTCGTTTCTCTTGACTGAGGAGACATATCTAGAAAAATGTTGCTAAAGCTGATGTCCCAGAGTTATTGCCTGTGTTTCTTCTAGGAGTTTTTTGCTTTCAGGTCTCACATTTAGGTCTTGAATCCATTTTGAGTTTATTTTTGTGTATGATATAAGAATGTGGTTTAGTTTCATTCATTTCATTGCATGTAGCTGTCCAGTTTTCCCAGCACTATTTATTGAGGAGACTATCTTTTCCCCATTATATATTTTTACCCTTTGGTCATGTAAGTATGAGTTTCTTTCTTGGCTCTCTATTTTGTACCATTGATTTATATGTCTATTTCGTGTGTGTCAGTACCATGGTGTTTTGATCACAGCAGCTTTGTAGTATATCTT
This sequence comes from Mustela nigripes, assembly GCF_022355385.1. Taxonomy (NCBI): domain Eukaryota; kingdom Metazoa; phylum Chordata; class Mammalia; order Carnivora; family Mustelidae; genus Mustela; species Mustela nigripes. The sequence continues at coordinate 48,935,612 of NC_081570.1, read as the reverse complement.
GAAATCTGGGAATGTGATACCTTCAGATTTGTTCTTTTCTCTCCAGATTGTTTTGGTTATTCAGATTATTATTTGGTTATTCTTTCGTGGTTCCATTCATATTTTAGGATTATTTGTTCAAGTCCTGTGAAAAATGCTATTGATATTTTGACAGGGATTGCATTGAATCTGTAGATTGTTTAGTTAGTTTGGTTATGTTAACAACATTAATTCTTCCAGTCCATGAGCATGATATGCCTTTCCATTTATTTGTGGTGTATCCAGTTTCTTTCATCAACATTTTATAATTTTCAGAGTACAGGTCTTTTGCTTACAGGTTAAGCTTATTCCTAGGTATCTTATTCCTTTTGGTATACCTTTGTAAATTAGGTATATAAATTGTAATTCCTCTTTTTTAAAATTTTTTAAAAGATTTTATTTATTGATTTGACAAAGAGAGACACAGTGAGAGAGGGAACACAAACTGGAGGAGTGGGAGAGTGAGAAGCAGGCTTCCCAGAGAGTAGGGAGCCTGATGGGGGCTCGATTCCACGACCCTGGGATCATGACCTGAGCGGAAGGCAGCCGCTTAATGATTGAGCCACCCAGGTACCCCTCTTAATTCCTCTTTCTGCTATTATATTATTAGAGTATAGAAATATAATAGGGACACCTGGGTGGCTCAGTCATTTGAATATCCAACTCTTAATTTCAGCTAGGGTCATAATCTTGGGGTCATGGGACTGAGCCCCATATGGGGGACTCTCTGCTTGGCAGGGAGTCTGCTCCAGATTATCTCTTCCCCTCTCCCTTTGTCCCTCGTCCCCACATGATTTCTCTATCTCTCCCTCTTTAAAAATAAGTAAAAAAATCTTTTAAAAAGGGAAAGCAATAGATATCTGAATATTAGTTTTGTACTTGGCATTTTCACTGTATTTATTTATTCTAATAGTTTTTTGGTGGAGTCTTTAGGATTTTCTCCATGTAGTATCATGTCATTTGCAGATAGTGGCAGTTTTACTTCTTTATAAATTTGGATGTCTTTTTTTTCCCCTGTCTGATTGTTGGGGCTAGGGCTTCATATATATGTACATGAAGTAGTGACCATAATCATCCTTATCTTGTTCCCAATCTTAGAGGAAAAGCTCTCAGTTTTTGACATTGAATATTGCGTTAGCTCTGGGTTTGTCATATATGGTTTGATATGTTGAGGTATGTTGCCTCTGTATGCATTTTGTTGAGAATTTTTGTTTTGTTTGCTTATTTCTATTTCATTTCCTCTCTTTATTATTCCCTCCTTCTGCCAATTTTAGGCTTTGTTGTTATTTTTTAGGTCTAAGTTGAGGTTTGAGATTTTGTTTCTTGAGGTAGACCTGTAGTGCTATAAACTTCCCTCTTAGAACTGCTTTTGCTGCATCCCAAAGATTTTGTACATTGTGCTCTCATTTGCTTTTTCCTCCATGATTTTTTTTTTCCTTTTCAATTTCTTCATTGACCTATTGGTTGTATGGAAGTAGGACAGTTAGCCTCTGCATGCTTATTCTTTTCCCAACTTCTTTCTTGAAACTGATTTGTAGTTTCATATTCCTGTGGTCAGAAAAGATGCTTAATATGATTCAGTCTCTTGAATTTACTGTGGTTTGTTTTGTGGCCTAACATTTGATCTATCCTGGTGAATATTTAATGTGCACTTGAAAAACATGTGCACTCTGTGGTTTTAGGTGAAATATTCTGTATATATATGTGTTAAATCTAATATGTCATTCAAAGATACAGTTTATTGATTTTTCTGTCTGGATGATCTATCCATTGATATAAGTGGGGTATAAATATTCCCTATTATTATATTATTCTTTATATATTATTATATATTATATTATCTCACTTTATAAAGGGATTTATAAATCTGTTAGTATTTATAAATCTGTTAGTATTTGTTTTATGCATTTAGGTACTCCAATATTGGGTACATAGATTTTTACAATTGTTATATCTTTCTGTTGGTTTGTAATGCACTTCTTTGTTTCTTTGTGCACTCTTTGTTTTAAAGTTTGTTTTTTTCTGAGAGAACTATTGCTACCTCAGTTTTTGCTTGTTTCCATTTGCATGGACTATGTTCCTCTGTCCCTCCATATTGTCTACATGTACATGTAGCTTTGAAGTGAGTCTCTTGTAGGCAGTAAATTGATGTGTCTTTTTTTTATTCATTCTTTTACCATATATCTTTTCATTAGAGTATTCAGACTGTTTGCATTTAAAGTAGTAATTGATGGGTATGGACTGATGGCCATTTTGTTAATATCTTTTGGTTGTTTTATAGTTATTCTCTGTTCTTTTTTTCTTTCTCTCTTTCCTTGTGATTGATGACTTTCTTTAGTGTTATGCTTGATTTTTTTTAATTTTTTTGTATGTATATCTGTTGTAGTTTTGTGGTTTGTTGTTACCATAAAGTTCATAAATAATCTAATTAAACATATTTTTAAAGAATTAATTTCACTCCCCCTTCCACATTTTATGTGTATGTGATCACATTTTTACATCTTTTTTATTTTGTGAGTTCCTTTAACTGATTTCTTGGATTTTACCTATTTTCTTAGATTTCACTACTGTCATAAACTTCATACCCAGCTTTCTAAGTGACTGCTATAGTACCTTTACTGAGTATTTGCTTTTACTCATGGAACTTCTTTCCTTTCATAAATTTTTAATAAGCCTCCCCCTCCACAAACTTAAAAAAGAAGTTCCTTTAACATTTCTTAAAAGGCTGGTTTAGTGATAATGAGCACTTTTAATTTTTGTTTGGGAAATTCTTCACTTCTCCTTTAATTCTGAATAATAACCTTGCTAGGTTAACTATTCTTGGTTGTAAGGTTTTATTTTTGTTTTTTCCTTTCAGCATTTTGAATATATCATGCCAATTTCTTCTGGTTTGCAAAGTTTCTGCTGAAAAATCAGCTGATAGTTTTATGAAGTTCCTCTTGTATGTAACTCACTTGCTTCTTTCCTGCTTCCTTTAATACTCTATCTGTAATCATGGTCATTTTAATCATCATGTCTTGGTGTGGATGTCCTTGTGTTCAACTTGTCTGGAACTTCTGTGTTCCTTGAACCTGGTTGTCTGTTTCTGCAGGGAAATTTTTAGCTATTCTATTATTTCTCTATTCTCCTTCTGGAATTCCTGCAATGGGAATATTTGTTTGCTTGATGTTGCCCCAAAAATCCTTTAACCTATTCTCACTTTTAAAAATTCTTTTCTTTTCTTTCTACTCTTCATCTTAGGTGCTTTCTTATCACTGTGTCTTCCAGACTGCTGATCTATACTTCTGTATCCTCTAATGTACTATTGATTCCCTCTAATGTATTTTTCATTTTGGTTATATTTTGCAAATCTGGTTGATTCTTTTTAAAATATTTTCTCTTTGTTGATGTCTCACTAAGTTCATCCATTTTTCTCTCCAGTTTGGCTCATCACCATTTCATTTAGCATGTTTTTGGGTTTTTTGTTTGGTTTTGTTTTGAGATATTTTTTCTTTCATTTTGGAGCATATTTCTCTGTCTCCTCATTTTACTTCACTTTCTGTGCTTGTTTCTATGAATTAGGCACAATAGTTACTTCTAAACTTGAAAGAATGGTCATATCTATGGTCATCCCAAGTATAAACTGGGTGTGGCTAGGTGACTGGTGCTGTGGCTGACGTAAGCTAGAGGTCAGGGGGCACACCACGCTGGTACTGTTCTGGTTGGATGCCCAGAGCTGAAGTGGGCACATGCTAGGGTGGTGCCACATATCTCCACACAGAAGGTGCCCCAACAGGAGAGCTAAAGCTAAAGTACATGACCCAAGTATCTCACATAAATTCATATACAACAAATTTCATACATATATTTTAAAAGATTAATTTTATAATTATAAAATGACAAATTTTATTGTTGAATATTTGAAAAATATAGAAAAATAAAAATAATTAGCATCCACTCAAAATCTGATATTTTAATATATGAGTTCTAGTTTCATGTGTGTACATATTTTTGGAAATATCATACTGCATATACATACATTTTTATATCCTGTTTTTCACATAGCAGTGCATCTTTAAAATGTAAGCATAATTACTGGTGGCTTAATCACGTGCATAATTTACTTAGCTATTTTCTTCAATTGGCTATTTAAGCTAGTTTTGGACATTTAACTGTAAATGAGATTGTATTTAGAACAAAATACAGGAATGATTGGATGTTTATAATCAGATTTCTTGATACCAGTGAAAAGCCAGAGACTATTCACTGGTTTAGCAAAGTGTAAGAAAACACTCAGTTAACAAAACTCTTTGTCCTGTGTTGGTTTTAATTATTGTCCCTATCAAGGAGAATGGTTAAAAAATGAATTTGAAGGCTAAACTGTCCTGAATTCTGATCTTGGCTCAGATGCTGATCCTCAATGTATTAGTTATGTGACCTCAGACAGGTCATTAAAGTCCTTTAAGCTTCTGAATTTTCCTCCATAGAATGGAGTTGATAATACCAGTTTGACAGAACAGTTGTGATGATTGATGAAAATAATGCATGTAATAGGACTTATAGTTAGGAGTGGTATATAAAAAAGTTACACAGACAATACAGAACAGTGTCATAGGTGCTAGAATGTATGCGAACAGAGTCCAATAGGAGTAAACAAGAGTACTAACTGAAACGGAAATGGCAAGGGACAGGCATGGGTAGGTAGGAAGTAGCTAGGGGTAGTATGGAATTAAATGTTTTTAAAACAGACAAAGAGAAGCAAAAAAAACAATTTTGTAATTAGAGGATTTGGGAAAACAGGAGTAAGATCAGAATGCAGAAATGGGTAATTTAGAGCATGGGTTGAATGAGCAACCTGATAGGATTTAATAATCTGTAGGCATCAAGACTCAAGAAGGAGAAATTGATAGCAATGCATGACCTTTATGACAGAACCATTTTGATCTCTTCTTATGGTTCTTGTAGAAAAATAGAGGAAAATTGTACCTTCAGTTCTAAGTTCTGAATACAACTACCTTCTTATTTTGATTATTTTATATTCTTTTCTACACATGATTGTTTTTAGATGGTGTGATCATTCCGTGTATATAATTTCCTTTTTCCCGACAACTTTATATTATGCTGGAAATGTCTTTCCATGCTTTTTTTTTGTTTTGTTTTTAAGATTTTATTTATTTGACAGGCAGGCAGGCAGAGAGAGGGGTGGGAAGCAGGCTCTCTGCTGAGCAGAGAACCCAATGTGGGGCTCGATCCCAGGATCCTGAGATCATGACCTGAGCGGAAGGCAGAGGCTTAATCCACTGAGCCATCCAGGAGCCCTGTCTTTTCATATTCTTAACCCCTTGGAAGCATTTTCATTTTTCATTTTCATCACTATGTGAATGGGAAAGAAGTTTGTACTCAGTTCCTCTGGGGCCCTGCCTTTCATCCTTTCTGCCAGATCTCTCATTATACCTAGGGCTGAGATTGTCTCCTCTGTAGACACTTCAATTCATTTGTATCTCATCATAAATGTTTTGCACACCTTTGCTTTTCTTCCCTCAATACCAGGTGTTTTTTAGTCTGTGCATATGTGAAAGTCAACAGTGTTGGGGAGTTAGCACCTCTGAGGGCAGGCCTGACCAAAGGTTTATTATAATCAGATGGTACAATACCTGTACCCATAACTTTGGATAAACAATTTAGGATGACATTTTTTATGCTTCTTAGGAAAGTCTAACAGAACTGATGTCCTGTTGCCCACAGTGTAACCTGGATACTGCAATTATAGTCTGGCTTTTCCTCTTGCTCTCTCACTAGGTCTAGTTTCTCATTCTCACTCTATGGAATGACTTTCCTATACATGAATACTTATCAAGCTCTGTCTTGGGGGAAACCCAAGCTAAGGCAAACATTTTTAAGGGTCATAATTAGTGTGTGTCATAAAATTATCTTTTTAAATGTTCATCATTTCTCATAAGCTTTATTCTAATGAAATCTGATTTATTGGCTTTCCCTAAGGTTTCAGCTCCTAAATTAAGATTGTATTTTGGATAATGGCCGAAAAATAAATGCCTGTTTTACTCCATTCAAGTGCCAACAGTAACTATTTGTCCTTTTCGGGTTAAGTTACACCTCAGCCCTAAAAACATTGCAAGCCAGGACAAGTAATACATTTGGAGCTCTCCCTCCACAAGAAGACAAGGCCCCTGCAAAGACCTTGTTGCCATATGCCCAGAGTGTAATGCCTGGAGGAAACCAAGCATAGTGCCACTGCAAGCATCCCAAAAACCTGACCTGCCATCTGCTACAAAGTTTTGAATCTTACATCCCACTCCTGGCCCTGCTTTAGTCCTGGAGGCCAAAATCCCACAGAAGACCCCATACAATTCCTTGGGCTTTGCTCCTTACACACATGGTACAGATGGTTCAAGGGACTACCTCTAAACAGTATCCTGCTTCTGAGAGTTCCGGCATTATTTATCCATAATTCTCTGATCCAGGGTTTCTGCTTACTTCTAACTCAGTGCCCTTTTTCTTATTGACATGAGTTTGATTGGAATTATAGTCTCTATGAAATACACTGCTGGCACCGAGCTGGATGACTATTTACTTTTTTATGGTTTTCACTTTAAAAACAAAAGATTTTATTTTTTTATTTGAGAGAGACACACAGAGCAGAAGTTGGGGGTGGGGAGCAGCAGGCAGAGGGAGAAACAGACTCCTCACTGAGCCAGGAGCCTGATGTGGGGCTCAATCCTGGAACTCCAGGATCATGACCTGAGCCAAAGGCAGCTGCTTAACCAACTGAGCCACCCAGGCACCCCTGGAAGACTATTTAAAAAGAAGTTTAGAAGGGGCAAAACAAATGATGATGGAATAGAGATATGAATCTGGGTGAAAAATTAGGTTGGGGAAGTCCATGAGTGTATATTCTTGGAACCCAGGTATGGAGATTAAAGATTTAGTGTGTAATTTTTCACCTAGATATCAGGCTTCCTTCACCAAAGCCCACTTAGGTCAAGTGCCACAAGCACATGCCCTATATTTCTAGAAGTGTCTGAAGTGCCTAGAGGACAGACATGAGTTACATATCATGTGCTTTATATTTTACTGAATAAAAGGCTCTACTTGGCTCACACGTAGTGATCATTGTACAAGATAAGTCTTTCCCTCTTCCATTGTTTATTCATTTAAGAGATGCTCAGGAGAGTATACAGAGGCCATGTTCTTTATAGAGATGTCTCTTAGTTGATAACTTTATTTAACTATAGGCACATGTCCTTGCTGGGATCTGACTACACTGAATTATTCATCACCAGAACTTAAAACTGTTTCTTTATCTTGAAATCCAACTCTTGCCTTGAACATACTATATAATCTGCTTGTGTACTTTAGATACAACAGAGTTATTTATTCTACCAAAGTTACCTGGAGTCCATACCATTCATCACAGCTTGCAAACATATTTACTTTTTCCTTGATTGCTTTCTTCTCATTTTTTTTTTCCAGATTCCTCTCCTCCAGTGAGTAATGAACTGGAAAAAGAGACTGTTTCAGTTCTCAGTCTGTACTGGGTAATCCCAAATCTGTGATGTTCTGCTGCCAGAAGCATTCTCACTCTCATTAATTTATTTATTCAGCAAGTATTTATTGAACATTTTGCTAGGCAGAATATAGCAGTGAATAAAATAAATGTGGTCCTTATTCTTATAGAACACATGATCAATTCTAGACAGTTGCCTCACTTTGTGTTTAGGAGAAATATTAAGCTAACTATACCACCAAGTGTAAGTTGGGAAAGGAGTGTGGAACCAGCATTGAAACCTGGGAACCCAACAAGGAATGTTCATTCTCCCAAACACATGAACAAATTGTCAAGCCGTTGTTAAAGTCCCATGAGTTCTACATAGAAGGTTTCTAGTCATGTCATGGAGGAAGGACAGTTTTTTTCCTATTTCAGTGACCTTGAACAACTATTTTATCACCTTGTATTCATTTTGTCTCAAGTGTAAAGTGAGTGAGGTAACATTTCTTTTTTCTTAAAATTGTAAACATTAAATGATTAAGTACATGTAAAACACTCAGAACGATGAATGGCACTGTAGTGCTCAGAAATATGAACTATTGTTATTGTTGTTGACACAACAAAGAGCCTCGAGAGGTCAGTATTTTGGATTTGGGATTCAGGGATGCAGTTATCATCTGTGAGTTTTGTTCACAGGTAGTACAATATTGGCTCTGTGGTTCAGCTAAAGGGTAAGCAGAATACTGATAGTGAGAATGAGAGCTTGAAGAGAAGCAGTTCAGGGGAATGGAAAAGGTAAGAGCTAGGAAGGTGTTAAAAGAGAAAAGAAAACTACCTCTGAGACATTAAGACTTCCTAGAAGATGTGACAGATGAACTTAATTTCAGAGAATGGGGGGATTGCGTCATGAAGAGGGAAATTATAACTTCTAGAGAAAAGATTAAAGTGTTTGAGAAATAAAACAGATACATTTGCTAACATCATGGAACTTAGATCCTAATGGAGAAAGAAATATAAGCAAATACATCAACTACTGATAAATATTTTTTAAAAAAGAAAATGATTGGGATTTATATATTATCCATGATAGTTTTTGAAGGGGAAAAAAACAAGTTGCAGAATATGAAATAATATGGTCCTATTTTAAAACACAATCCTCTAACTAAGGCTATGTATGTATTAATATGAGCATGGAAAATGGTCAAGGAATGCACACCATCTTGTTAACATTAGTTATCTCAGGGGGCTGGAGTTGATAAAGGGGAAAGAGACAGATTATTGCATTTTAAAATATATTCTCAAATAATTGTGTAACAGATGGTAGAGTCAATTCAATCATTAAAACTATGTGATATGTGAACATATGGATGGCCCATCTCCCACAAAATTGTGTCATCAATAGCCTTTTAAAAACATGTAGCAGAAGATGAAGACACAGTAGAGTTAAAGTCATAGTCCTGGATGTATCCTTAGCATCATATCCATCAGCAGCCATATTGACTTGAGTAGGATCAGTTGGACTCATAGTATAAGACGTTTTCGAAGGTGAAGATGGGTGGTTGGCACTACTATGGTCCTCCTTGTATGCTGCCCTCAATACTCAATAAATAGGCTGCTTTTGCTTTTTTAAGGGCCTGAAAGCAGCAACATGCAACTCAGTTGTCCTTTGTGACTTAATTCAGATTTGGACCTCTGCCCTTAATTTCAGACACATTACATGGCACATAAAAATAAAAAAAAAATCAAGTGTTTTGATTCCATTTAAAGTAATATAGAGGTTTGGGACATAATCCATAACTTATTGGGTTTGAGAACTTAAACTTCACTATAAAGGAAACATAATTGTACAAACCACAAAATTTAATTGTGAAGGTAAAGTGAGCCTATAGCACAAAGTAGTGATAACTTATTGAATGCTTACTATATTCCAAGTAATATTCTAAGTGCTTGACATGAGCCAGGAATGCCTAGTAAATGAGGCATGAATTTGTTAAGTAACAAGGATTCTAACTTCTGTAGGTGGTAGACTACATTATGCTTTACTTTCTCAGATAATTGGCAAAACAGTACATATCTAGTTCTTATTCATTTTTTATTGTAGCTATGGTTTTGGGAGCATCATTCTAAACCTAACATTTCTTTCTGCCTTGATTTCACAGATCTTGGTCTCTTTGAGGAGTGTACTTCCTCTACAAACATCCTTTCCCTTCAGTTACCACAATATACCCAATCATAGAGACAGCAACGCATTGAGCTGCAGGCGTTTTACAAGTGTTCCTTCTCAACCAGCATTATAACCTTACAGAGTAGAAATGGTTTCTCCATTTCTTCGATGGGAAAGATGTGGCTCAGAGTTCAATCACATGACCAGAGTCAGAAAACCAATAATTACATCTCATCCTAATCCCCATGGGCTTTCCAGTTAGTCATACACTTCTGTATTTAGAATGTTATTCTTAGGATTAAATATACTAAGCCTGCATTTCTCAAATTTTGTGTTGAGGCACCCTAGGGTGCTTCTGCTAACTCAAGGAACTTTTTCAAAATTTCAAGAAAAACTCAGATATTCATCTTTCAGAGACCACATGACCTGCTAGCTGCATATAGTTCAGAGTTTTGGTTTTTGGCTTTGTTTCTTGTATTTTTTTTTTTTTTTTTTTTTTTTAGATTTAATTTTCTGAGAGAAGAAGATGGCAGGGGTTGGGGGGTGCACAGAAGGAGAGAATCTTTTAAGCAGATTCCCCACTGAGCCTGACTGGGGCTTGATCTCATGCCCCAGTAAATCATGACTTGAGCCAAAACCAAGAGTTAGACCCTTAATCAATGGAGCCACCCAGGCACCCCAAGAGTTTCAACATTAGCTTACACTGCATTTCTTTTGATGATGTCACATCTTTGCAAAGCTACAATTTTTATTAAAAACAAGCACTAGGGCGTGCCTGGGTGGCTCAGTTGGTTAAGCGCTGAACTCTTGGTTTTGGCTTAGGTCGTGATCTCCTGGGTCATGAGATGGAGCCCCACCTCCATCAAGCTCCATGCTCAGTTGGGAGTTTGCTTGAAAATTCTTTCTATCCCTCCCCCCACCTCTCTTTAAAATAAATAAATCTTAATAAATAAAGTACCAGGTGTGGGAGAGGAAGAGTTACATGGGAACACCCTGTACTGTCCATTTAATTTTGCTGTGATCTTATAGCTGCTCTTAAAAAAAAGTCCACTAAAAACAAAACCACCACATGGGAATCAGTGTAAAACAGGAAGTTAGACTGGGGGTGTCCAGTCTCATTCCAAAGTCCAAGAGGTTATACAGTGTCCAAAAGGCACACAATTTCTGTTAGTAATTTTGGTTCCATAAAAATGAAATAAAATATTTTTCTTTCAATATACCATTTTTTGGTGCTCGCTTTGGCTGCACATATACAATATACCATTTTTTGAACACCCACTAATTAGTTAGGATATGAATATTTATTAGGCTGTTTGTATCCCAACTACTTGATAAACAGAATTGTGTTAGTTCTCTTGGCTAGGAAACAAATACTCTGACAAAATATGTCATAAAACAAAAAGATTTTTGAGACTTTTTCCTTTGCTGTATTAAACCCTTTCAGGATTAGAAGTTTGTGTGATATGATTTTAAAATCTTTCTGTCCTATTTGAACTTTGTACTGCTGTCCTGAAAGCATGACTCCATTTATATATAATGTGTGAATAGAGACAAGAAAGTAGGTTAGTGCTTGTCCGGGGCTGTGTGTATGTTTTAGGATGGAGGTGGTTAAGGAACAAGTAGGGTCTGCTAATAGGTATGGGCTTCTTTGGGGGAAATATTTGTGAATATTTGAAAATTCAGTGAATTGTGCACTATAAAAAAGGTTGCATTTTATTATATGGGATTATAGCTTAATAAGCTATTTAAAAGGAAAAAAAAAAACCCTCAGGCTTTCCATTGTGTAAGCTTCGAGGACAATTTTAGCAGTCTTTAATGAACCTCCATGTCACAACTTAATCCAAAGAATTCACAAGGATCCCAGCAAGTGCTAATGGGCAATGAACTCTACCAGTTTCTTGTGGGATTATCTATTCCTTTGAAAAGTATCATAGCACCCCCCAAACACATAATTAGAAATTGGACTGAGTGCCATGAGCCACATCTAGTATGAGACCTAACACATAATGCCAGCTCAATGAATGTTTGCGCAGTTGAAGGTGTGTCGGTAACACTCAATAATGGATAGTATGTTTCAGTGAAGAAGATGGCTTTAATAGAAAAGAATGTCATGTCTTCCCAAGATAGCTTGAAAAAGGCATGTTACCCATTTATGTTTTTAACCCAATCTTTGGATTCCAAATAAGTTATTGGGAATCTTCTTTGTCATTACTGTTTAATTACCATGGAACCTCTAATCCAGGCCAGAAATTCCTCACTGCCCACATTTCTCTCTACTTCAGAATGCGTATCTAATAGCAACCAATTACTTTTCCTACTTTCTCACTTGGAATCTGTTTGGGGAGCTGGGGATCACTATATAACAAAATCGGTAACATCTGTGATGAAGGGTGGCTAAAAGGGGAGAGGTAGTTGGCTAGACAGATTTCCTGCATGGTAAGGCTCTTTTCCTTTGCAGAGGTTGCTCTGGGACAGTTACTTGTAAGACCTTCTCTGATTTTTTTGAATGTCTTTTTGCCCTTTCCCACCCGACCTTTTTCTCTGAAGGGGAGAAAAAAGAGTTTTATGTTTAAGAGGTCAAGTGACTTAAAGGAACCATTCCAGCCTCCTGAAAGTTTCCATTTCAAACACATGAAAAGTAATTTCAAAGAAACGACCCTAACTCTGCTTTGCTTCAGGTATGGCTTTGATTTTCATGTTGGCGTGCATCTAACACTATTTTAACTGGTCTTCCAAGAAACCAGCCTCAGTGCCTGAACACCGGTGCTTTTTCACATTTGGCCACAACAGAGCTGAAAGATTAGAAACCACATTCATTTTAATACTTATTCTTAAACTGTGTGGAAATAAGTCTTCTATCATACTTAGAGACACAAGTTTATACTTGGAAAACACATCCAAGATGGAATGATGTTGGATGATTTTCAGAAAACAAGGTAAAGGAAATGATCTTTTAAACTTATTAAATCATTTGTTTTGTATTTTTTTCCTCTTGTTTTATTTATTTATTTATTTTTAACAAAAGTCTCTTCTGTATTCTTTGGCTCAATTGGTGCCTTGATACATCTGCAATTTTCAGAAAAGGCAAGTTCAAGGGTGAAAACGATGGTTTTGTTTTGGGGAACTAATTTTGTTGTTGTTGAACAGCTTCCCCACTCTTTAGAGCAGACAACAAAAGTGTCATTATCTGGTTTAGGGAGCCGCTGATAAATTATTCATACCACTAATGACGACTCTGAATCTTCCTAGGGAATGCTGTGACTTATTTTTCTTCCTTGTAAAAGACAAAACCATTTTTTGGTAGGCATTTCTGGCACACCTGCATGCTTGAGGCAATCAGGTGTGATGTATTCCTGACACACATCCCTTTCCCCTCATTCTCTAGGCTGTGGTTTTAAAATAGAAAACCTCTGGATATTTGGCCTTTTTTTGTATGATAGACACAATTTCTTAAATGAATTCACCAGGTTGAGGGAGGGGGAACTCATCCATAAGCTACTTGTGATTAAGGATCTGACACCATGGAATCACATTAATATCTAAATTGCCAGTTGCAGGTGCACATGCCTTTGAAGCTGCAGAAATGTTAAGAAATGTTAAGGCAGTGTTAATGAGGAGGCTAAGCTATTAAGGTGGAACTCAGGTCAATAGTCTTCACTGAGAGCTTCCTCTATGCTAAGTACATTGTGCTCATTATCTCATTTAATTCTTATTTTGCTAAGGAGGAAACTGAGTCTTAAGTAGGTTAAGTCATCTTTTCAATGTTAGTAACTGGTAAAATTAAAAATTGAGTCAAAGCACTGTGATGCATAAATAATGAATCTTGGAAAACTGAAAAAATAATAAAATAATAATAATAAAATTGAGTCAATAATATTACTCCAAATACCCTGCTTTTGACAATACAACTATTTCTTAAGTCCTGAGTGGTAAGCAGCATGTAGGTGTTGGGAGTATAAAGGAAGGTAAGTCATTGCTCCTGCCCTCAAGAAGTTTACATTTTACACTCGTCTTTTGATTATATTATTAATTCACTGAAAGAACATTAATGGCCCATGTTGGGTCAGCTTCTGTGCTGTGCGATGTTTGGTACCAAGACTCTATTTTCAGAAACAAAATTTAGGGTGTGCCATCTAACATGGAATTTAAATAATGAGTTGGAATATAATGGGAACGAATATTTGAATTGGGATGTTTGACACTCCTTGTGAAGAGGAAGAGAGGGAAAAAGAGGAGGTAGGGGAACCAGCTATCAAGAAAAGAGAAGCTACTAAAATTGAAAAATAAAAAAAAAAAGACTGTCTTGGGGTTGTTATTCTGAAGAAAGGCCATGTCCAGATGAGATGGATGTTGTTAGTCTCTGGCAGCTTCATACACAAAATAAACTCTTCCTTTGGATTCAAGATTAGCAACTAGAGAAGCTGAAGGACAGCTGATGCCAGAGCTCTGCCAATGACCTCTGTTGCTGAATATCTTGTGGTGGCTGAGCAAGGAGCCAAGGATGGGATACCACAGGAATTCCCTTCTCTACTGGGGTATGTGTAGAATGGACCAATCCAGGAGTGAAACAGGGGCAGTTGTGAAGATAGGGTTTATTGCAACCTTCCATTTATTCAATTATGCCAACTGGCTAGAAATGGGAATATTTATTTGAACTTGTGTATAATTGCTCTAACAGGCAAAATTTTTGTAGGAAAACTGTTGGCAAGTTAACTGCTCAAATATTAAATTATTTATGCCCTTTAATGATAGGAAATGTCACTTTCCTTCATTGTTAAGGACAGGTTTGAGGTTCCAGTTTTCAACTCTGACTGTTCCAACAGTGTTGACTTTTGTTGACAAAAAGTCAAACCACATTTTCAACAGGATGTAAAAAATTAGAAGGGAACTATTTCCCTCTCTCCCTCAGGAAGGCAGAGAAGATGGAGATTAAAAAACTTAGAAGCATCTTTCTATTGAATCATAAAATGCAGTGGGAGGCGAGGCAAATTTGTTTTATTCAAAGATAGGCAAATTCAGCCTGAATTCTTCCTCTTGAGGCTAGGTCTCTTTAAGGAAATTACTTCATCTCATTAGACTTTGATAACCCATTCTGTGTTGGACAGAATGTGCAATGTAACACGTGTCAATTGAGATAGACTAGGTTAAGCTGCAGTAAGAAATAATTCTCAAATCTCAGTGGGTTAAAACGAAATGTTTATTTCACACTCAGAGTATGTGTCTAATATAGATTGACAGCAGACCTTTGCTCATCATAGTCACTCAGGGATCCAGCTTTACACATGCTTCCACAGTCACCACAATAGGAAAAGAAGGTATGATAAATCAGTAACATGGGATCTTAAAGCTTCTGCCCACAGGTGACACAGATCACTTCTGCTCTTACTGCCCAGTCAAAGGAAGCCACCTATTACTTCACGGAGTTATAGTGTGGGAGTGAAATCCTACCAGGTGCTTGGAAGGAGAGCCAGAAGTATTTGATGAAAACTCTAGAGAGTATCACTGTAGATGAACCTCCTGATGTACCATCCTCTCCCAAAATAAGAAACTCAACATCAGCTATAGGATGAAGAAAGGGGAGATATGCATTGTTCCAGCTCATCTATGAAGAAGAAAACTGAAGTTTGGGTGGGGTGAGTATATAAACAAAGTTGATAAATTGATTTCATTTTTCATTAGCTTTAGGAAAACACGAATGAAATCCTCAAATTTTCTATTTCTTGTTTAGCTAACACATGTCATACAGTTACAGTATAGATGAGAACTGTACTAGAGTATAAACATGTATTTCATTTAATTTTGTAGAAATCTTTACTATGTAATATTTTTTTATTTTTTATTTTTATTTTTTTAATTTTTTATTTATTTTTATTTATTTTTTTTTAAAGACTTCATTTATTTATTTGACAGAGAGAGATCACAAGTAGGCAGAGAGGCAGGCAGAGAGAGGAGGAAGCAGGCTCCTGGCTGAGCAGAGAGCCCAATGCAGAGCTCAATCCCAGGAACCTGGGATCATGACCCGAGCCGAAGGCAGAGGCATTAACCCACTGAGCAACCCAGGTGCCCCTACTATGTACTATTTATATAGCTTAGTATCACTATGGACTCATTAATTCCTTTTTAATCCAGTTACTCACTTTTTAAAAAGATTATTTATTTATTTATTTATTTATTTATTTATTTATTTATTTGACAGAGACACAGCGAGAGAGGGAACACATGCAGGGGGAGTGGGAGAAGGAGAAGCGGGCTTCCCATCGAGCAGTGAGTCCAATGCAGGGCTCGATCCTAGGACCCTGAGATCCTAGGACCCCGTGATCATGACCTGAACTGAAGGCAGATGCTTAATGACTGAGCCAACCTGGCGTCCCTAAGTTATTCATTTTTAATGAACCAGTTGTCCCAGATTCAACCAGGGGGAACCACTTCATGTTAACCTCTATTTCTTTTTCTTTTCAGTCAACTTTACTAAGATATAACTTATAAACAATAAAATGTATCCAATATAAGTAATTCTAAGGCTAGTTTACTAAATTGAGAGCATAATACCAGAATGTAATATCATGGGGGAGAATGTAATTTTAGTTTTTAAGCATGCATAGGAACTTCGGCCATATTAAATGAACAAAAGTATCACAAGTTTCAAGTATTTAGTCAGAAATTTTTATGAAGAATAGGAGGAAGCTAAGATTTTCCTCCTTGCCTCATTATTCTAATCTGTCTTCTCTAGTGCTGTCTTCTGACTGATCTTACCCTATGATCCAGCTATTTTATATACTTTCCATACTTCTGGGGCTTTGAGCATACTATTCCTTCTGATTGTGATGCCTAGTTTGCTTGTCTTCCTGGAAAATACCAACTCTTTCCTTTGAGATGCAATTCAGTCATCACCTTTTCTAGGAAGCTTTCCCTGAAACACTTTTCTCATATGATGATTTCATGATTTCCACCAGGGAAATAATTATGCTCTGTCATAATTCTTAGAAGAAGAGGTTGTGTTTTTGTCCATATCTTCAGTACCTTACAAATGGCCAGATTTTCCATGTGTGTTGAATAAATCCTTATGCTGATGTCATTAAAGTATTCTTTTTATACTAAAGTTTTTTTGTTTTTTGAGGAGGATCTCTAGAAATATAAGTTTTTTATTTTAAAATTTCCTTAATCAAAAAGAGAAGTTAGCCAACAGGCTAAAGTAGGTAAACTCAATGTGTTTAAATAAATGTATATGCTTGGTGTGGTGGTAGAGTATGGACTCTCAGATCACAGGTATAACTTTGGACATCTAGACTGTAGCTAACTAACGGTGTTATCTTGCTTCAATTTCCCAATATTAGTCCTTCTTCTTAAATTGGAGTTGATAAGACAGGGTTGTGTGTGTGTAAGACCATTAACATATATGAATATCCAGCACATATTAATGCTCCATAAGGAACGGCTCTTATAGGAGGTTCCTTTGCACTTCTAGAAATTTTCCAAAGAACTAATATGAGACCAGTTTTTCCATCTCCATATGTCT
Source organism: Mustela nigripes (assembly GCF_022355385.1). Taxonomy (NCBI): domain Eukaryota; kingdom Metazoa; phylum Chordata; class Mammalia; order Carnivora; family Mustelidae; genus Mustela; species Mustela nigripes. The sequence goes on along the minus strand of NC_081570.1, from coordinate 48,918,428 downwards.
TGTATAAATATATTTAAGAACAATTTACATGCCTCAAAAGACCATTGTTTTTAAAACTAGAACGACGACCCCATAGCTTTGTCCACACCAGTGGACACAAAATATGCATTTGAAATTCATGAGCATTTTTCCATTCATTTGAGCATATCTCCACCTTCTCCAGCTTTACAGAATAGATCAAGAGTCCAACCATTCTTCATTTCTTTCAACCAAACCTGACATCAAATATGCCTGCCTTCGTTGCTTTCAGAAATAATTAGGTGTTGAAAGCTCTGACTAGAAGGATTAGAGATATGAATAACAACTTGACAGATCAAATCAAATACATTCTGATTTGATTACATTACTAAGTCAATTATTATTTCTTGTCACATTAATTATGGCAAGAGTTATAAAATGTGTCTTCCAATAATTCCCTAACTAAATCATAATGGCCATATCCTTGTGGTGAATCTGTGTAACAACAAGGGTACATGTTTGTGCCAGCAGTAGAAGAGGGAATTGAGGAGGAAAGAACTTTTTAAAAAAGATTATTTAAAGTAACTTCTACACCCAACATAGGGTTGAAACTTAACAACCCTGAGATCAAGAGTCACATGCTCCACTGACTGAGCCAGCCAGGTGCCCCAGGAGGAAAGAATGTTTATATTAGTTTCTTTACTGAATATTAAGCACCCTCTCTGTGTTAGGCAATTGGACTTAGTTATAAATGTTGAGGATAGGGAAATAAAAATATTCAGCTCCTGCTACCCTCAAGGAACTCACAGCTCTGAGGGTGAGAAAGGCCTATAAACAGGCAAATCCATTTTAAGACCCAGGAAGGAGATGAACAGCACAGTGACAGAGTAGAAAGAGGCTTAATTCTGATGTTGTGTTCGGAAAAGTCTTCATAGAGGGTTTTCTGTCTGGCTCTCATGTTACCTTGCATCATTTCTACCCAGAAAGTGGCTAAAAGATATTTTGTTGAAAATGATCCTTGTGAATAGAATAAATGACCCAGGAACATACTGAACATCAAGGCCTAGAGAAAAATCACATTGCCACTTTGTCCCAACAGTACACAGAGTTTTCAAGTGAGACTAAGAGATAATGTTGAATAAAATATAAAGTTACTTCACTGTATGAGTGTGTGCTTACATGTATTCTTGAGTTTGAAGGTTCCTCCCATGGGCCAAGTACATGGCTAACAACATCCTACTACTTTAGCTTACTCACCTCTCACATATTTTTCTTGAAGCACCAAATCTCAATGTTTTGGTGATAGAATATTGAGAATTAGGGGGACTGAGCAATTTACCACAACAACACAGCTAGCATATGGCAGCACTAAGATTCAACCTGGCCATCACTGACTTAAGAGAATTCCATTGTGATTATGGAGCAACTCAAAATGTAGACACTATCTTTCTTGAGGTGGGTCAGCATGTAAGTGACTTGTTTAAGATCATAAAGCAATTCAGGAGCAGAGCTGGAATTTACACTTAAATTCCAGGTGCCTAAAGGTGACTATTCTCTTTTCAAATTGTGTATTGAGCCAAAGTGCATGATCTGGGACATCCTGTAATCTACATATATATGGTATGTGTAATAAAGTGAATGGTGCAGAGCAGACCCAATAGTTCTAAGAACAAACTGCTCTACTCAAGAATCCTCAAGCAGACTTCTCTCTGAGCGCAGAGTCTGACACAGGACTTATCTCACAACTCATGAAGTCATGACCTGAGTTGAAACCAAGAGTCAGACACTTAACTGACTAAGCTACCCCAGTGTCCCTACTCTCTTGTTTAGTGGAGAAAAGAGAAAAGGAATCAATTAAGTACTCTTTTAAAAACAACAATAATTACAATAAAATTACAATAGCTACCATGAGCCTAGCATATATTATAAAGAATTAGAAGCATTTTATGGATTAACATGTTTCGTCTTTCATTACCACCCTAAAAAGTAGGTTTCCTTATGATTCTCATTCTACAGAAGTAGAAACTGAGGAGCAGAGAACTTAAATCTCTAGCCCTAGGTCACAAGATGAAAAAGGTAGCATTAGTTATCATTCAAATGCTCATAGTTTACAAATGTATTCTCATTTAACCTTGCATATAATTATATAAAATGTTACTGCCATTTTGCAGATGAGAAAATAGACTCTGAGAAGGAGAATTGAAATGCCCAAGAGTCATCAAGAACAAGCAGCAAAGGTAGGATTTTAAGCCCCAGACTATGAGTTTGTTTTGGGTACTAGTTAACTGTTAGAACAGAAGTATATTTAAAAAGTACACTTAGGGGGCGCCTGGGTGGCTCAGTGGGTTAAAACCTCTGCCTTCGGCTCAGGTCATGATCCCAGGGTCCTGGGATCGAGCCCCGTGTTGGGCTGTCTGCTCCGCGGAGAGCCTGCTTCCTCCTCTCTCTCTCTCTGCCTGCCTCTCTGCCTACTTGTGATCTCTGTCTGTCAAATAAATAAATAAAATCTTAAAAAAAAATAAAAAAAATAATAAAAAAAATAAATAAAAAGTACACTTAGGGAGCACCTGTGTAGCTCAGTGGGTTAATCCTCTGCCTTTGGCTCAGGTCATGATCCCAGAGTCCTGGGATAGAGCCCTGCATTGGTCTTTATGTTCTTCGGGGAACCTGCTTCCCCCCTCATCCCTGCCTGCCTCTCTGCCTACTTGTGATCACTCTCTCTCTCTGTCAAATAAATAAATAAAATCTTTAAAAAAAAAAAAAGTGTATCTGGATATCAACAAATCTTCATGAGATCCGTATGGCATGGTGGAGACATAAAGTTGGCTGCTCTTGAATCTATTAGGTTCAGTGAATGTATTTGTCATTTCCCTATTGTCTCCAGCTCCTTTCAACTATTGACTGATGACTTCAATTAACCTGTTAACTAAATTATCCAAATTAGACCATGTCCTAGCAGCCTCACACTCACCAAAATGTTAAAACTAGAATTTCTCCTATTCCTTTTAAGAGGTGGCTTTAACATAAACACTACACTCTAGAGCTCATAAAGTAAAACCTTTAGAGCTAACTGTATGGATTCAAATCTTATTCAATCTATGCGACCTTGGGCAAACTATTGGTCCTTTCTGGGATGCACCTTTTTCTGGAGGCTATAATAGTTATGAGTGAAGCCCCACATCTAGCCAAGGCCTAAGCACTGATATGACCCCCAGACCAGTCTCATAATTGTTACTCACAGCCTCTTTTTGGCACCCTTCCAAATCTTGCTTTCTGTGTAGGCCATTGATTGAGACACTGTTTCACATAGAATTTCCCATCTGAAATTATGATAGTGCCATCCTCATGACTTTAAGAATCTGTGCAGATTCTTGATCTTCATGGATATCAAAGTGAGAGAAGACAAAGCCCGAGTTGTATCTCATTGACGATCATTCCACCAGCTCTTGGTAAATCAACTCAAAGAAGATTCCTACACTGTGTAGTACTACCACAGTTCTGCCCTAACCTTGTGCCCTCCCCTTTCTCAACACCTGCCTAAAATTCAAGTATTACTTGCTATTAAATGTACATGAGTAACATATCACTTAATATAACCAAAACAATCCAGAGGAAGTGTTCTAGTGTTCTATCCTTGAACCTCTCTCATCCAGTATTTTAGATCAAACTTTCTATCTCAGGGTGGATTATAAAAGGCATGAGCCTAAAATCTGAGGAGATGTTCTAATGTAAATTTACATAATGAGTAAGGGTGGAATTTGGATGGAAACTAAGTTATTTTAAGATATTTTCTGTGATTCCACTTATTAAGATTTTATAGGAATAAGTTTTTTTTTTTCCATAAAATTATAAAACATGTTGTCTAAAGTAGGGGATCAGTAAGAATGATGTTTCAAGATTCCAGGCCATTCTAAGATAAATTATTATGAGACTCATAGTTTTACATTTTGTGTTTTTTAATGACTGCTGTTGGCCTAGCCTACCCCAGAATTCAGGATTATGCAGCAAATCCTCACGTACTTTCTAGCATTTACATAATTGGTCCCTAACAGAGTTTATTTTGCTTTAATTTTCCAGATTTTATATACTAATTCAGTATGTTGCCAGAAGTTGAAGATCTTTCCAACAATCTGTACTCATGAGGGAGGCACAGCTTCCTATATGTAGTGGCTGAAACAATTTGGTCCAAATGGTTGATGCTACAGGCAAAATATCCAAAGATTGTTCACTTGAAAATTATGACACTTTTTCAGGATTTTACATTGCATTATTTGTTTTATGGACTATTCAGTATGCATTGCACCAACACTAATTACTGCACTAATAAGTCAGTGTGTTACTAAGATGTTTTGCCATTATAATTACAGCCACATGTTGTTGTCCTTCCTCAAATAGTCCAGGCTTAATTGCATCGTTTTTCAGGAGAATTTATGTGGTACAGCTTAATTCAAAATTAGTACATGAATAAATGAAGTGCAAACTATTTTCTGCACTGACTCACATGCAGAATAAATGTTGTCAAGAGGAAAGTAGCCAAGCTTTCATGTTCCCAGTTGTCTGTGGTAATTTCCATGATCAACCTCCAGTGGTAATTTATGGAAAGAAGGTTACAACTGGCAGAGGGTTCTGAGTGGATGTGTGGAAAGAGTGCTATACAAGGTAGTAGAAGCATGGGTTCTAGTTTCTGCCAGTCATTTGTCATATGGATTTTGGAGGTTGTTTCCTTTTCAGAGGCTCCAGTTTCTTTACCTGAAAATTTAGTAAGTTGTTCAAATGATACTAGGTTCTCTCTAGTTTTCTCATCTAATGATGATTTATGTCTACTAGTGTCCTTCTGTAAAGATAATATTAAAAGTCTGCCTTCCCTTAAAAGGATTACTATCTTTCCTATGCTAAAAATTACTGATGATGCCTACTATGGAGATAATCCAGATCATTTGAATTCTACATTCTATAAGGCACCCCCATTCCCAAAATGAACCTGTATAATCTCTTCCTTACATTTTCATTTCTTTACTTTTTTCTATCTCTTTCTTTTTCCTTCCCTTTCTGCTAACAAAGTTAATCTGTGTTCGTGAATATGTACATATTGCTATCCTGGTCTTTGGAAGTTGGGCTCCCACTGCCAATAGTCCTGTATGTTACTGTAGAAGAAAGGTCATTTTACCCCTCCTGCCCTGTACACCTAGATTTTTCTTCAGTTTGTGACTATAAGCTCTGATATTTTGAACTAAATTCTACTGGTGGTAGGGTGTTGTAGACCTTGACTCAGAAGGCACACATAAGTCTTAGGGCAGCAGGCTGTGGTTAGATGAGACAAAAAAAACCACACCAGTCTTTGTCCAATAGCCCCTGTAAACAACTACATGTTTTATTTCTACAAAGAACCTGGGTTTAAGAGACTGGTTTTATCTCATGGGAATGAGTAGAAAGATAGGTAAGATAGGAAAAGAGAAATAACTATCAAGGATCATAGTTTAGTGCCTCAAATTGCATCCTGTTTTTATCCAATTTGGACAAGTCTCTGATTTTGTCCATCTGGACAAGTCTTTGGTTTCCTCAAATGTAAATTGGCATGTATTGCATGGAGCATTGGGTGTGGTACATAAACAATGAATCTTGGAACTCTGAAGAAATAAAATAAATTTTTTTAAAAAATGTAAATTGGATATAATCTTACCCACAAGATTTTAAGTGAATAATATATAAAGCATGTGTCCCATGAGGCCCCATAATGTTAAGTCAATCCATAAAGTTAAGTCAGTAAATATATGTGATTAGTGGTTAGAACATTTCAGGTGGTGATAAATGGTTCAACAATACTGTAGAGGTGGAAAAACAAGGTATGTTCAGGGACTCCCAAAATAAAGTGGAAACTTCAAGAAAAGAAGTAAGAAGGAAACATGGAATGGTAGGTGGGGGGCAGATCTTAGAAGGCTTTGGGTGTCAAGCTGTAGAATTGAGCTTTATGCTGGTTCTGAGAGAGAGGATTAAGTAATGGAATCTTGAGTTCATCGTAAAGAGTTTGCAGGGTCTCCACAAGGCTACAGGATACTCTTGTGCAATACACAATGGAATACTATGCAGCCATCAAAAGAAATGAAATCTTGCCATTTGCAACAACATGGATGGAACTAGAGCGTATCATGCTTAGCGAAATAAGTCAAGCAGAGAAAGACAACTATCGTATGATCTCCCTGATATGAGGAAGTGGTGATGCAACATGGGGGCTTAAGTGGGTAGGAGAAGAATCAATGAAACAAGATGGGATGTGGAGGGAGACAAACCATAAGTGACTCTTAATCTCACAAAACAAA